>NC_137144.1:18979439-19151199 GCF_949319135.1 Squalius cephalus | reverse complement strand
CTTTGCAACACTGTTTCAGTTTTAGATTTTACATTCCTTTGCAATATCTTAACTCAGGCAGCAATTTTATAACAGACAACTAGAAAAAGTAGATGTGGAAAGTAAATTACCGCAGTATGATAGCCTACTCCGTTTGGTTTACAAAAAAAACGGTGCAACTCTTCTTTTGGGTAGGCTACTGAACGCGGAACCGGCTGGAAAAGTAGCGGTGTTGTTTATGACGTCATGGCCAGACCAAAAGAACACACACAACACACGCACCAACCCCACCCCACCCCGTCTTTTCAGCAGCGTTTATCGTTGCCATGGGAACTTTGTTAGTGAAGAATTTGTACGCCATCTAGAGGAGCCAATCCAGATTGACACACAAGGAGATCGAGGCTGGTTTTACACCACACTTTTTATTTCTCAGGGAGATTTTGTATTGACTAGAAAAAATATTTTTTCAAACTTTCCCACCGTTTTTGCTCACACACACACAAATGTGAAACAAAACATTCCAGAAAAAAAAAAAAAAAAAAAAAAAAGGTAAAGGATAACATACAAAAATATAAAACTATTATTTTGTCCGACAGACATTTTGATGAGAGTAAACTGTTAAATTTGGCTAAGCCTATATTTAAAATGCAGGTGAACACCTGATCTGAAATAATATAACATTGACCTGATTGAACACTTTTGGCTTAGTTAGTAGGCTAGCCTACCTTCATCATAGAATTCTTCTATAAAATTTTACTTTTTTTTCACCCAACTAAATAAATATGTTTTTCTTTATTAGTTTGAACTCAACATTTTAGTTTGACTCAAAGCCCTGATATGCCTGAAATAGCTATATCTCCATTAAGAATATAGCCTATATTTTCTTGTATTATTGTGTTGTATTCATGATATAACAGCAAGAGGCGCCAGAGAGCTAAAAGAGACATAATGCAATCTAGAAAGCCTACGTCGGAGAAAACACACACACACACACACACACACACACACACAGTTGACTCGAGCCGACAAAATGTATGGAACAAACCAATAACTTTATTAAAGATAATTTGTTACTTGACACAAATCTATTTAATGTGATCACATAGCCTACTGTTATCTCATTTAAAGCCACTAATAAGAGTAAACTTTATTTTTTAATTAAGCTCAGCAACAGCCGCTTTGAGGGCTGGTAATGGGATTTGGGTCATCGTCTCTCTGATTAAGGGTTTAATTTGTGGATTACCGTATGAAGACAGAGAGGAGGTGTCATGTTTACTTGTGGCTTTCTGAAGATCCATCATCTGTGATCTTGAACATGACTCCTCTATTCAAATCTGCCTGAATTCTACAGAATTAGTCTGACTGTGTGATCAGATGGCCTAAAATCCCTCATAATAACTTCTAGGCCTAAAGGATTTTATGATAATGGGGTTATGAATTTTGAAACCTTAAATCATCATCATCCTTAACATTAAATTGACATTTAACAATAAATATTCATAATTGTGTATGTTTTCAGACCACATACTGATCATTTATTTAATTAAATTATTACATTATTTTATTCAGAAATGAAAACAGCATGAGGCTCTAAGGCTTCATTGTTCAAGCTTCAAGTTTGTCTGTTTTATTCCAACATTATATGTTATAAATATACTCCCATCTTAAGCCCTGTATAAAAGTAATACTTAAAACACCCCTAAAACACCTATAAACCTTCAAACTCTGTAGTGAAAATGCAGAATTCAAAAGTTATATTTGGCATCAGAATTTTATGGTGTGTTTTGCAAGCTGCATTCCTGCTAACAGTTTGAGACAGCAGGATATGAGACTGATTCACTCCCTTTAGCCAAAAGTAAAGCACCAAGAAAGAATATATACTAATTTGTATGCAAATCTACATGCTCACTCACAAGACATGACAGTTCAGTTAGTCTCTGATGGACTGCCCATCCGACTCGATTTCCCACCTGCAGTCTAATACGTATGTTATGGCATTTGTGCCCAACACCAAGTATCTAAAGTAAATGTATAGGCTACAGTAGCAGTACAGTAACTGTACGTGCATAACCTTGAACGGATGTTATCGTTTGAATTTATTTTATGTTAATTTATACTGATTTGCCCAGTGATGTGATATTGCTTCTATGGAACCGTTGAATAAACAAAGAATTTACACATATAAGTTACAATATTGCAGTTGCTTTTTCAATTTTTGCTCTGCCAAAGAAAAAAGTTGTAAACAAAGCAAAATAAACCGTCGCATCCAACAGTGTTTTGTTCCTGAATGAAACTGTGTTTTGAACGAGTCATTTGTCTGAATGATAAGCTATTTCAGTAAATAAATTATTATAAAAAAATGACAATAAATGATTTTATGATTATAATAAATGATTTGAGTGAATCATTAAGATCTCAAATTTTGTACGAATCAGCTCAGTGAATGATACATTCATACAGTTCCCAAATTAATCATTGGTTTGAACGAATTGGTTGAGCGAATGATTCAATGACTCACACACACAGACATTCTTGAATGAATCATTGGCTGCGTTTGATAGTGTTTAACTATATTTACTATCCCATGAGGCCATTGGGAATGCCAGTGAAGTGACAGAACTGATGCTGGTCACATGATAATTGTTTGAATGAACGAATTAATGATAGTCACATGGTGCCACCTGGCATACCGATGTAACACGCAAACACAGACAAGCGCAGTGATAGGTACAGTGCTGCTGAAATACACATTAGCGCTATTGCAGATTCAAGAACTGGATTTGTCGTATAATGTGGAATAGAAGCTATAGACTGTTTGTTATTGCTTGAGGCAAAACTCCATGACCGCCACCAAACTTCTTATTTCGCAGCTGGAACACAAATGCGCCATTTCCTTTGTTTCGTTCCATTGAAATTCACGAGGCCACTTTGAGCGAAGGAGGCCGGCAATAAAATCTGTCCTGTTATCGTTGTTTTTTTGACACAGGAAGAGAGTTTGTCACTGATGTGAAATTGAATACCATAATTCCTCAAACAAAGCTCCTGTCTGTGCTGTCAGCGAGTCTCGACGAGGCAGTTCATTCGCTGCTTCGCCAATGCAGGCACATAATAACCCGACAGTTGTCAGCGGCGCCCGGAAATTTATGACACAAAAAGATGCATATCATTGCAGTAATCTCTGCTGCTTTGCAAGCTCCCCACTTGAAACACATATTAGAAGTGAGGCATTAAAATTCATGAAGGTTCTCGGTGGTCCTAAACCCATGTGATCTGGAGGTACGTGTGACATGGAATGTGATAGACTGATAGCGTTTAATAGAATTCAGTTCTTTAATTTGAACAAGTAATAAGTACAGCTGTCCTTTGTGGAAGACTGCAAGAACTGTAACCTTTGATAAACCTGCTTTGGCAACATCAGTGATTGACAGCAGGAGAAGGAATTGAATCAGAGATTGAGAGAGACAGAGGTCCTGAGATGACAGGAAGGGTAGGAACGAGGTTGAGGTCTAAATAAGCCGAGACACATGACATTCTTTCTGTAGCTTTTTTGCCCTCTCTCTCTAGCCCATAGAAACAAGTCAGTGTATAACAGCGTTGAGGACAAGGTGATAGCAAGGCCAGAGAGACACAAATCAATACTTCATTTGCCGGGCAAGATTTACTTTCCGTTGCCATATCAGTTGTTGTGAAAAAAGGTGAAAATCGGAATTGGTGAAAAACTCCTTTTAATTTTCCCAAGACCAGATGAATGTCAGAGAGGGCACAGGCCCATTATAAGTCAAGGCACATTTGTGAGGTCAGGCCCTGCATAAGTTTAAACTCCGTTTTTACATCTCTGCGAACACTAGCTTTTTTGAGAAAGAACATTTAATGCAATTCACATAAAAGTTGTTTTGCTAATTGCTTGATTTAATTGAGAAAAGGGAAAAGAGCCAAAACAAGCCTCTGATAAGTATCCTGCTTAATGTAACCCATTAGTCTCATCCTCAGGAGACGATTTTTCTGAACTGCGATAGCTCTCTATACAGAGTTTAAGGTGGATGTGGTTTTTTACTTTTTTTTTTTTTTTTACATTTGCTGAAGAAAATGTGAGTGGTGATTTTCAGGTGGTTGCCAGGACGTATAGGCTAATGGTTGCTAGAGTGTTGCTTTACACATTCTTCTTGTCAGTGTAAAGCTAGCACTAGGGTGTTGCTATGCATTTGCTAATGGGTTATAGCTGGTTGCTAGGGTGTTGCTCTATGGCAGCTGTTGATCTTTGGCTGCTATAGAGAGTTTCTATGTGGTGGCTTGGGTGTTCTAGTTTGTTGCTAGGATGTTACTTGGTTGCTTTACACTTTTTTAACCCATTAACTGTCACCCCCTTTTTGAGAATGGACATAAAAATGCACTATTCAACCTTAAATTGTTGTAATTCAAGAATGCTTTAGAATATAGACCTAAGTTTGGTCTTGTTTTAAAGAAAACAGCAGATTATTGCTGAAAGCACTTAAAAAAATGAAAGTATGAAAAAGTTATGGAAGTTTAAATTTACAGTAAATCAAATATACTGTAAATATATAAAAATATATATATATTTTCTTTTATATAAAATATATATTTTACAAAATATGTTTTAATCTAAATTACTATAAAATCAAAACCATATATCTAACCAAGTTGTGTTCCAAATTTGAAGTTGATATCACAAAATTGTTCCCATGAGATTTTGTTTAAGTGTAATACCAAAAATAGCCACCGGGTGACATACATTCCATTGAATCTAATTGTATGCATTCTGCAGTAACAAATTAAAACATTTCTGTCATGTGATAATATATTTATTATACTTTTTAGAGGATAATATTATTTTATAATTTTTTATTGACAAATACTAGATTATATGTTTTATTATGAACTTACAGCATGAAAACCAAAGTTTAAATTATTAAAAGTGTGTGCGTTGACTTTTTGTGACATAGGTCAGAACTCCTGTTATGATGTAGATTTTTTGAGGTGCACTCTTGTCATAAATTCATCTATTACTGTTCCTACATAATTTGTAACAAAAAACAGTGCTAAAATATCTATTTAGGAGTCTTAGACCTTTCCAACGATATACATTACATTTACATTTATTCATTTAGCTGACGCTTTTATCCAAAGCGACTTACAATTGCTATATATGTCAGAGGTCGCACGCCTCTGGAGCAACTAGGGGTTAAGTGTCTTGCTCAGGGACACATTGGTGTCTCACAGTGGATTCGAACCCGGGTCTCTCACACCAAAGGCATGTGTCTTATCCACTGCACTACCACCACCCCTTGCACTACCACCACCCCTTATATATAGTTTGTCATTATTAGATTAGGATTTAATTGTAATATAGTGAAGTAAACTTAGGCGTCCCGCTAGCGGGACGGTGACAGTGCTTATCGGTGCAAAAACCGACACTATGCTAGGTTGTTGTGAGTGGTTGCTGGGTGTGTTCTGGGTGATTGCTAGGGCGTTTCTAGGTTACATGGGTGTACTGGGTAGTTCTTAGGGTGTTGCTAGGTGGTTGCTTTACACTTTTTAAGAAATTGTAAGTGGTGCTTGTCAGTGCAAAAGCCTACACTATGCAAGGTTGTTGAGAGTGGTTGCTAGGGTGTTTCTAGGTGGATGCTTGAATGTTCTGGGTTGTTGCCAGGGCATTGCTATGTAGGTGGTTGCTGTACACTTTCTGCAGAAAGGGTAAGTGGTTCTTATCAGTGCAAAAGCCGACACTATGCTAGGTTGTTGTGCGTGGCTGCTAATGTGATGTTATGCAGATGCTAGGGTGTTCTGGGTAGTTGTTAGGGTGTTGCTATGTGGTTGCAGTACACTTTTTTAAAGAAATTGTGAGTGAATCCTGTCATAGCAAAAGCCAGCGTTAGGTGTTATGAGAATTTTGTAGAATGCTTTAGTGCAGTTTTTAAGGATGTTGCATGGAGGTTGCTAGGGTGTTCTGTGTGGTTGCTAGGGCATTGCTATGATGTTTTGGGTGGTTGCTAGGGCAGTGCAATGTTGTTGTTAGGGTGTTTGGGTGTCATCCCGATTCAGTAGTAAGTTTGAGGACTTCTAAACCTTAGTATGAGCAATAATAGTCTTTGAAATAGTCAACATTTTGCAAAGCAAAATGACATCATGACACATTTTGCAAAGCAAAATAACATGGCACAAGGGATGTGTCTGGTATCTGAAAGCAGCATCAATAAATGCAGTAATGTGAGAAAAGCTTGAGGGAATCTCTTCTAATGATTAGTTAACTTAAAAATCAATTTGCAATCCTACTTTGCTACACAACCAATGTAAACAGCACCCACTGTACAACACAGTTCGATCAGTGATTCGTGTATGTCCTTGATCAATAACTGTACACCACAGTTTGATCATTGTAGTTCTTATAACCCCTTGATAATACAGTATACATCCTGTTGTTCTGACATATATGCTGAAAATGCACATTTACTATTGACTACATGTCTTTTGCAATGACTGACAGCTGCGCTGAAGGAAAACCCCCTCTTTCCTTATTCACTGGAATAGCTGAGTAACCCATTATTATACTCCTCAGTCCTCCTGTAATTATTGAAAAGGTCAAAGGGCACCAGGCCTTCCTCCTCCAAGGGGGTTTGTGTGCCGGAGTCCCAAAGATCCAGGAAGTGACAGTGCCATGTCACCTTTGACATATTGACAAATATTCATGTTCATGAAAGACGCATAAACTGGGTTAGCTGGCGCGATCAATATCAAACTCTACATCAGTCAATGACAGACAAACATATTCAGCATTAGGACAGTGTGGTATGAGGTCAAATAATACAGACAAGCTTTGAATGTGAATTACCCATACAGTACATATATCACTCTTTCTCATATTACAACATCTATAAAGCCTGTATAAAATATCTTGTTTTATTTTTGTAATTTTAACCCCCAAAATTCCAAATATTCACAATGAATGGTTTGAATCAGCTGCTGTCTTATAATGAAAATGAATGTGTCACTGGCAGAGAAGAAGGTCCAAAGAAGTGTGGACCTGCGCCCCCTTCACTAATTACCCCAGCCTCCCTAGAGTCAATTCATTTCATAATGATTCCTGGCAAGCTGGTGCAATTGTGAGAACTCTGCAGGGGACAACAAATGCCCAGTGACCACTACCGAGGCCCCAAACCCCACTGCATTATGTGGAATTAGTGTGTATTGATTCATCCTTTCTAGATTATGGATTTGTTCCCTTATTCATTACTTTTGGAGGTCAGCTAACGGTCATCTTTTTAAAAAGGAATTAGTTTTACTGTACTCTACTTTGTGTGTGGTTTGGACTGCTAGAAAATGTATTTGAATATTGACTTTAATGAATACATCTTTAAAGTCAATATGCAATCCATTTTACCTCCATAAAGTGACACATTTCCGAGTGATAAAGTATATTTAACTTTTCTTTTATCCATCTGGAAATAATTGGATTGTGAAAGGTGTTAACATTTCTCTTTTTTTGATTATCAAGAGCAAATAAAAATTGCTAATTTTTTTTTTTTTTGCTGTGGCCATATATTATATTATTTATTAAATAGCAATAAATATATTAAATATATAAATATTTCAAGTCCAATTGAAATATCTTTATTTATACAGTGTATATATATATATATATATATATATATATATATATATACACACACACATGTAGTCAGTATAAATACTATATATTATATATAGGCTATATTTTACATTCTCTTTGAAGCTCTTTTGAACATACAACAGAGAATCTGAGCAGCACAACATCACAAACACTGTATGCTGTATATGCACATCTCCGCAGGGAGAATCATCCTGACATGAGAGGATTTGATCTTGATCCATCCTTTGAGAGCATTCATCATATTTTATCACCAAAAAAAAGGCTTAGCAATGAATATACACAACAAAGGCACCTAACATTGCTATAGAACCAACCAAAACACCCACTCACCCACCAGCACATCCACCATCCCACATTCACCAATACAACTCTGCTCTGAATGGAAAACAGCAGTAATGATCTGACGCTCGCTCTCCTGTGCTGAACAGACAAGAGAGCAGTGCTGGTGATGCCAGGCTCTGTCAGTATAGAGCTGGATGACAGAAGGCATGGAAGCCTGAACAGCCTGGTTGCCATGGAATTGAAATTCTCTTTCAGCTTGCTTTCCCTGCCTCCCTCACCCACTGTTCTTCAAAGAATGTCTCTTCTCTCACACACATGCATACACAATAATGACAACCGTGCCCATGCAAGAACAAAATAAAGGTTTTAGGATGTGCATGCGAGCATGTAGGTTTGATCTCTTTTACTCAGCAGTGTCACTGCATTAATTAAACAATTAAATAAACAGTATTCAATCTGTATAGTTATTTCTATAGTATAGTGTTTCAAAGAGCATCTCATCTGTATCATAGTCAATTCAAGTTTATAAATTTTTTACAACATAAAAAGGAAATTCACAACATAAAAATGAAATAAAATAACTGGTTCATAAGAGGGTACTCCGGGAAGGAGTCTGTTGCAGAAGTCCACCCTGCTGGTAATGAAAAATGAGTTGCCTAAAGCTTTGTAATATTGACACAGCCGCTGTCCTTATCAACCAGATGTCAGCCCTGCTTTTATGAACTCTGTAAACTGATACAGATTTATTAGTGATAACAATTAGCTGCAAAGATGAAAAAAGTTTTTCAATGTTTAAAATCGGCATGAAACAGAAGTTGCGATAATCTTTTCTTTCCTATTGTGACGTATACCTGAGTTAAAGGGGTGGTATAATGCCCTTTTTACAAGATGTAAAATAAGTCTCTGTTGTCCCCAGAGTGTGTATGAGAAGTTTTAGCTCAAAATACCCCACAGATATTTTTATATAGCATGTATTTTTTCCCTTTAAATGCAAATGAGCTGCTGCTCCCGTTACAGGGGGCGGAGCTTCAATAGCTTGCACTCACAGACATGCACTGAAAATTTCTAAAACTTTTAGCCTGTAGTTTTTTATGTGTAGACTTTTATGTGTAGTTATCTTCTAGTCATTGATTAGCATATAATGTCTTGATAATCTATAAACGTTCCGGGGGCGGGGTTTATGTAAATTTTAGGGTTGGTGATGTCACTAACCCTGGAGGAATGTCGTGTAGTCCCAACCAGTCATTTGTTGTAGTCCTTCAAAGCGATTTCTTTAAAAGCAAATATCTTCCTTTGCTTTGAACTTTGAGCATTGTAACTTTGCAGATGGCGTTTATGCTCAAACAGCAACATTACACACTAAAGGTCCTTTCACACTGGACGCGATTTTGACGCACGAATAATTCGCGCTATGGTTTTATTTTTTGATCAGCTGTTTGTGTAATGAGTGCTTCCACACCGAATGCGAATGTGCTGCGGCGAAAAAACGACTTTTATTTTTTTCGCTTCGATGTCGATTTTTTTTAACTTTTGCGGCGACAGAAAAGGCTTCAGCCAATCACATACTACAAGGACAACGATTGTGTGGCGTAGCATTGCCAACCAACTCGGTTATCACGACTGTGAGTATGTTGTGTGATAGTTTTAGTCGTTGTATAGTCCTGTGCTGTGTAGGCTAGCAGGCTAAACTACATTTGGGATAGAAAGCTAACACTATTATCGTCAAAGATAGAGACAAGAGACCGTGTTTACTTTGAAAATGTAACAAAACGTATTGAGACTCTTTAGGGCTGCTTTTAGTATTACTATACATTCTTTGTGTGATATCTACAGTTTCTAGTCGAATGATTTTAACTTGTTACTTCGTGTGTTACATGTAATGTGTATTGACATTACAAAACGCACTGTGTTTAGTTGAAGACGCAAAAAAACTGTGGAAAAACCTAAGGGACACCTATGTGAGAAAAAGGAGAGAGGAAAAGGAAACTAAAAGTGGACATTAGCATACTCCCCTTCAGACTCTCTGTTCTTTAAGATTGGGTGCACCCAAAACCTTCTTTTCTGTCTTTTAAAGAAAATGAAAAGATCGTCTTCACTGGATGATGGTAATGAAGTGTCCATGTTTTCTCAGCTGTCGGCGCGAAAGTTTTGGAATGTTGAAGCTCTGAACGTCACAGACGTCGCAAATTCGGGTTGCGGATAGATGTGATTGGTTTTGACGCAAACTATTCGCTTTTTTGTTTAGCTTTTTCGTTACGCGTCCGGTATGAAAGGGCCTTAAAGGAGAACTCCGCTCAATTTTAACATTGAGCTAATTTTTTTGTAAATTTGGAGTGCTGTCAGTACAGAGAACAACGACAAAAATCGGTGTGGCTTGTTATCCTCTTTTTAAAATTTGCACCCTGTTGACTTCAATGGGGCAAGTTTTAAACCTGCTTTTAGCCTCTTAACATCCTTGATGTGTCATTACAAGTGCCCAGCCATGTGAGTGATTCCTTCAGAGTGAACGCGGGTGAATCTGACTGCAGTAGATGTGAAAGATATTAATAAAAGTGATGTTAATTCAGCCAGCGCACATACCTGTATTTTCTTCCTGTTTTCGGTCGAAGTCCACAGTAATCGATTGTCGAGTTCACGCGCATAGGTTTACCTATGATCACGCGCGTGAACTCGACAATCTTCACTCTGAAGAAATCACTCACATGGCTGGGCACTTGTAATGACACATCAAGGATGTTAAGAGGCTAAAAGCAACTTGCCCCATTGAAGTCAACAGTTAAAGGTATAGAGGAGGATCTTTCCGAATTTTAGATAAGACCTGCCCTCTCCACTTTTTTAATAAGTTTGATTGATTCACCAGAATGATTGACAATTAGGAGGACCAATAGTATAGGTGATCCACCCGGAAGTAAACAATCCTCCACTATACCTTTAAGTCAAAAGTTAAAAAGAGGATAACACGGTGTAGGCAACACCGATTTTTGTCGTTGTTCTCTGTACTGACAGCACTCCAAATTTACAAAAAAATGAGCTCAATGTTAAAATTGACCGGAGTTCTCCTTTAACTAAAGTTAAAAAAGTGAAATCATAATCAACCACCTCTTTCAACGGCTTCTCGAACGAGAAAAAAATGTAGGACGGGACTTGATTTTATCCATCTGGTAATTGATTGGATGGTTGTGTTTTGCTGTTGCTGTGATGTCATGTGCGTGACAGGTTGTTCCACCCTTGCGACTTTAAACACATCATCAGAGAAGAGGTTTCTTTGCAAGAGGGAGGGCATTTTTTTAAATATGAAGGCACAGAAATTAAAAAAAATAAAATAATGATGTGCATGGATAAATCATTTAACGAAAGCTGCAATATTTCATAAAATTTTCAAAAATAAATAAATAATAATAATAATATTGATATATCATGGTGACTTTAAGGCTGTTAAAGTTTCAAACGTAATGAATATGTTTAACACAGTGATTTTTGATATACCGGGTGTTGTAAGGCACTATTCTCTGTAAAACTGTTTTGGAACAATGTTAATTATAAAAAGAAAATTCTACAAATACATTTGAACTTTTCTATTATAATATATACATATTTGGAAACATCTGTGCTAGACCATACAGCTAAACTGATATATGGACCAGCACTTGCTTATAAAAATATAAAGATTTTATCTTAATGACAGTCTACATTTATTATAAAATCTATGCAAATAACGCTGCCAAATTCATTGGCTGTCTGACCTATCGCGTGCGCTTCCGGTGAAAGGTGCAACCCAATGGCTGTCCGTCTTTTTACCTCTCGACTCCTCTGCTATGCTCTCTGACCCCAGTGGCAGCGTCGTTCATTGCACTCGTCTCTCTCGGGCTCCCCCTCTTCCCACGTCGAGGCTGTTCTCTCTCGTCTGTCTCCCTCCTTCCTCGTCTGTCGCATTTCAGTGAGAGTGCTAGTGGAGAGAGACCCCGGGGGTCGAAGGTTCTGCCCTGCCCGCCGCGACCTCAACCCCTCACGGCTTCCGAAATACCCGATGACCGTCGTCTTTGACACATCAGCGGACAACCCCCGAGCGGTTCTGGGCCAAAAGAGAAGGTACACACAAGTCGCTTTTGAAGAAGATCGCTAGGGGAAAAATAGCGAGGCACAAAGCGGTAATGGGTTAGAGGTGGCTGGTTGTCATATTCGAGGGAAATCGTTTAGAATTATCTCGAAATACATTGGAACATTTATAAACCAGCGCAGCGGACACATTATAACATTTTCGCAGTGATACATCGTAACATTTTCGCGCCGTCAAGTTTCTTTCACGTTCATAGCTCTGCATCTGAATAGAGGAATTATGTGGAAAACGGTTATGTTTATTGATTATTATGTGCTCAGGATTACTCGTGCCTTGCTTTGTGCACAAATTATATGTTATATACGGGTTATTTATGCTATCTGAATGAACGTTTTTGATTCAGGTGCCTCATAGTAAGAAGAACAGATTTTGCATTAACAGTACAATGAAATATAGACTTTCCTCGTGCATTCTGACGCCAGTTTAGAAGCTTGGCTTTTGTTGACTGATAATTATGGAGTCAGAGGCTTCCAGCTCACCGCGAGCTGTTGGTCATAAGTGTTATTAATGTGACCGGTCTCAAGTCTTCCAGGGAGGGTGAGCAAAGTTCAAGTTTATGGCAAAAGGTTAGCCCGCCTGAGACTGTGTGTGAGTGAGGCGGTGCTGCTGAACAAAATAAATGGATGCAGGTAACAATGAGGGAGGTTTCCCCCCCCCAAAAAAAATCTTGTTTTTTTCAGTCTTTTAATTACCTACAAAACATATTAACATGACTTAAGAATGATAAATAGATACAATTATAAATTGTTAAACAATGAATTGAGCTTTTGTCTTTGTTGTCATAGGGAGAAGGCAGTAAAGCATTGTGGGAAAGGTGCATTTGACAGTTTGAAATCCATGTTGCAAGAACAACAGGAAGCAGAGCTGAGGTTCTCAACCAAGGGAAAAATTATGAAGAATAAGTTATGTAATGGATAAAATACAGTTAGGTGGGAATTATTACAAAATACACCCTGACAGGATGTTTAGGACCCCAACGTCAAGCGCAACAGATTTTAAAATGTTTCATTTTTTATTTAACTCTCACAGCAATCAATGCTTCTTTTTCTATTGATCAAATTGAGCACAATTTAAAATATTTTGCTCTATTTCAAATTGTCTGTTATTCAGCTCTTTATTTCTTGCTGGTTCATTATTTCAAGTAAATTTTGGGACTCCTGAACTTTTAGATTTTTACTTCACTATTATTTTTTTATTACTTCACTATTAAGTGAGCATAAAACCTTTGATAGATGGCCAAGGTTTTATGTTCACCATATATGCTTGCACTGATATGAAAAGTTCTTAATCGAACTTAATATATATATAAATAGTTTTTTTTTGTTTTTTTTTTGATTTTTCATAAACTGATATAATACTTCTCTTGTGAAAATATACAACGCCCCTAAATGGATAAGATGATGGAAAAAAAGGAGAGAAATAAGATAAGATGGAAATTATATGTCAATGTTCTTGTGTTTTGCTTTCAAAACTTTAATCTTTTCTCTTTTCCAGCAAAAGTATTGCGTTCCTTTGTGAAACTTAGCTTTTTTCCTTCCAGCTCATATTATTTCAATCATCAGTTTCTCGGTGCAACAACATTTTTGCGTTCTCGCACAAATACAAATTTCTCGTGGAATGCAGATTCATTAAACTTATTTTTTCCCCCATCACCATGTCCACTTATAGGGCTCTGAAAAATGTATTGCTGAGCTCTCTGTTTTTTTTGTTGAGTATAACATTTTTATTTTTCAATATAACAGAATATATCAGTAGCAGCAGATATAAGATCATTTCTACCAAAAAGTCATATATTAAACTTGCATTGAGGACAGATTACTGAATATTTTGTTGATACTCCGTACCTTCTTGTTTAATTTGGATTTGCATCATTAACGTTTTGCATCTTGGTGTCCCTGTATGTGGTGACTCAGATCAAAGCCTTGGGACTAAAGGATGCTTGCTCACCGGATCTGTAGTGTACCACTGTGACCTGCTCATGCCCCAAACAGAGGTGCCATGGCTCGCAGAATATCCTCGCAGGGGAAGGTCACCATCTCTGTGGATGAGTACAGCTCCAACCCGACCCAGGCCTTCACCCACTACAACATCAACCAGAGCCGCTTCCAGCCCCCTCACGTCCACATGTGAGTGTCTATGTACCGTGTTCCTGTAACTGAAACATTTATTTAATTGATTGATTGAAGACAGAACAGAATGCTGACAGAGAGGACATCTGGCCGCTTTTGTCTCGTCTCACTCCGTCAGGTGGTCAGAGGCTCCTGCGGCTTCACTTCTGTTGTAATGAATTAAATTGACCTTTTTAACTTAATAGTGTTGCAGATTAGGCGTTTTAATTATATTTTTGAGGGGTCCATAACAAGATAATGGCACTGTATAAATCCAGTCCAGTTTCAAATTGGATATTTGTTAATTATTCGTTCTTTGTTTATAGCCATGAACTGTCTTTCAGACTGAACGCAAGACATATAAACATTTTAGGTTGTGTATATATCAAACCAATACATTTATTTATTTTTTTTTCAGCATTTGTGCCTAAAGTTCTTGTAATCGTAATAGAGATCTTAGGGCTAAAACAGTGTAAGACTGTTATTAACCAGAGGAAGGTCAAAGGTTAGTTGAGTTGATTAGCTCTTTAACAATAGCTCTTTGACCTCAGGGTCAGAGCTCACCTCTAAAAAAACCTGATTATTGACTGATGCTGATGATGGCATAATGAGGCCCGGTGCAGATCCTAAAGAATGGAGCAGCCTGATTAGCCGAGCCTTTGCTGCTTTAATGGTACCATGCAATTAAGGCAGATCAGCACAAGCAAAAGGGATCGACCAGGATGCATGTGTCATTGAATTGCTTTTAGCTTAAGTGTGGAAGAAACTTCCATTTGTCGTTAAATTCTATTATGTAACCCGATGCAATTTACTTTTGTACAGATGTGCAGGACAGAGCAATTTATCAGCGCAATAAATGGCAATAATGCTGGGTAAACAAGTAGACTATGACATGATTCACAAAAAAGAATCTCAAAAATGGGATGTTCCTCCTTACACTTTCAATTCTCACTTGAATTTAATAGCAAACCTGTATGTCTTTTTAAGAATTTTTGACACAAGTGTTTTTTCGCCTTTACAATGAAAGGCAATCGGGACCAAAGTTGTTTTGGACCCCATTGACTTTCAATGTATAGACATTTAAAATGTCTTTTTTTTTTTTTTTTTTTGTAAAGTTTAATTTTCTTTGGTATCTTTAATCTGTTCTTAATTTGCTAATAAGTTATCTCTACATATAACAAATAAACATTCTTTCAGAAACAAACACACTCTTAATTTCCACAGGGTAGAGCCACTTCCCTACGATGCGCCGAAGCCCGTGGGTCATACGCGTTTTGTCTGTGTCTCAGACACGCACTCGAGGACCGATGGAATCCAGATGCCCTTTGGTGACGTGTTGCTTCACACGGGGGACTTTACAGAGCTTGGCCTGCCGTCTGAAGTGAAGAAGTTTAATGACTGGTTAGGTAAGTGCGCAAAACCAGTCCTGTCACCTTTACTGACAAGCACTTCCCCTGCTGTCACAACACGAACTCCCAAACAAAAGGTCAATATTAATGATACCGTTTAAGTCACTTCTACCAGAAATGGCAGAATTTAAAACAAAAACGGTTCATTTATGAACTTAAAAGCTGTGCTGTTTTAAGGATTTGTTTTAACTGCAAAAAACTCCCTGCAAATTGCAAATCTGGCCAGTGCCCTATTTTAAGATTGATGCACATAAGTGTTGAATATTTTGTCATTTTGATGCAAAAACTGATGTTATTGTTACATAGTTTTGACTGAATTTAATAAGTTGCTATGTGCACAGCATTTCTAACAAGTAGGAAGGCATTTGCTGTTACTGGAGGTGAAGAAGGTCAAATTGGAAATTGAAAAATGCCCATCTGTTGGCTTTAATAGGTGCCCTTCGGTCTGGTCTCGTTGTCCTCGGGCAGCAATTCACTTAGATGAAATCAAGGTACTTTAGGGTTACAGAGGTCAAAACCATTGTTTATTTGTTGAAATCAAAGTTATTTTTTCGCCTACGAATGGCAGCCACAGTGAGCTGTAAATTCACTTCTGGTTGGTCAAAGTCTTTTGATAATCTTTTTTCTTTGTTTAAGATTATGTCACTAAAGAATCTTGTCTAACATGTCACTTAGCATTTGAAGTCTTATGGCCACAATATTGCAAAATATTGTTGTCCTTTTTCTGCCAAAATCTGTCATTCTCATTATCTCTCTCCTCTTACAGGCAGTCTTCCCTATGAATACAAAGTTGTCATCGCGGGAAATCACGAACTTACCTTCGATAAAGACTTTATGGCGGAACTCGTAAAGCAGGATTACTACCGTTTCCCCTCAGTGTCCAAGCTGAGGCCTGAGGATTTTGACGACGTTCAGTCCCTCCTTACAAACTGTGTGTACTTGCAGGACTCTGAGGTCACCATTAAAGGATTCAGGATATACGGGACTCCGTGGTAAGCATTTCTAAATCACTGTTATCAAATTGTTTGTTACTGCTATCTGGCGAGCAGAATATTTAGTGAAGTATCAAACATTTGAATCAAATATCCTCAGCAAAAGCATAATCAGGCTTAGTTTATGTAAAGTGACTTCTAAATTCTCTCAGCCATAACTGTGTACAACGATTTTTCCTTTCTTAACACTTCATTTGTACACAAATTCCAAGAAAATTTTTTTTGTGTTTTTATTTGTTCATCAAAATTTAAGAATTTGGCTAATGTCACAAAGGCCACTTAAGTTACACCTACGTATCTTGTTCAATATCCTGTTTCACTCATCAAAACATAATGTTATGGAAGTAAAATGGGTTTCAAATGTTATTTCATGTTCACTGTAGATCTTGAACTGTTACTCCTAGATGGTACATCACGGGACTGGGATTTTTTATATTTTTAATGTAAACATTTTTTTAAATAATGTATATATTAATAATGGTACTTTGATTTGATCAGATATGGTACTCGGTCTGAAAATATTAAGAACCACTTCTAAAATATTTAGAAAATCATTTTTGGTAAAACATATTTCCAAGATGACAGTTTCTTTCTTTTTTTAAGGCTAATGTAGAATTTTGCTGCTTTTAAGTTTTTTGATAAAGCTCCATAAATCAGAATCAGTGCTCTGTATGTACAAAACATATGCAACATATGTGAAGTCCGTTAGTTAAGTAACAGATGACTGATTGACCCACATTAAGTTTGTGTTTGATTCATTGGAATCAAATAATGTTTATGTCTCTTGTATGATTTCTCATGGCTGTCTTATACCTTGAGATCGACTGATAGTCTACAGAGAGACCTCTGTAGACCTGGGTCATGCTAGACACCGTTGTACTCTCTGCTCCGCTGGACACGAGACATGTCCTCACTCGCTACAGATAGTGTTACACACATACGCACATTCACTCTCTCTCTTTCATTCCATCTACTGTATCTTTCTTCCTCTGTTACTCTTAACCCACACACAGACAGCCGTCATCACACATTGGCATCTTTAATGCAAAGACCTCAGCGTCTGATAAGCAGACCATTATCTCAGTTAACCCCTCACCCACTGGGCTGCCCCCCTCTCCGATGGGAGACCAAGAGCTTTGTGGCAGTGTGACACAATAGTCGACAGCTACTAGAAGCAGTTTATCACCTGGAGACGATGCTGACGCATCAGTTGAAATTGAATGACGGTTGTCTGTCAGTAAAATTTGTGTATTAATATAATGAGGTTTTTATTATCATCCATTTTTTGGTCACTATATGTCCTTGGTATCTGGTTCTGCAGACCTGTTTGTGGAAGACGCATTGGGCCTCATTCATTAATAAATTCATACAAAATGCATGTTTGTGCTTAGAAAAAGTTCACATGCCAAAAAAAAAAAAAAACTGCACATTTCCCCTCATTCTAATGTTAATGAATATTATTTTGAGTAAATATTATTAGAAATCTCATTTGCTTAATCAATGCAGGCTGCATTGTCTTATATATTATATTTTTATTTTATTCTATGAATATATTCTATATAATACTGTATATATTGTTTTAACATTAAAAGTTTAGTTAGTGCTTTTGTAGTCATTTAGTTATTTTGCTTCTAATAATAATAAATAATACAATTATTTTTTATTAATGAACCCTGATTATTCGGAATCAATATTATAAATATTCTAAACCTCATTAGCATATTATGATGTTATTGTCATGTTATTTATATCTTTTTTTTACACTCACACTCACACACACACACACACACACACACACACACACACACACACATTTCTGTGTGTGTGCACGTCGCATATATTCCAGGTAATATACATATTGTTTTTTTTATTGGCTTAACCATTTTTTTTTTTCCCAAAGCCACCTTTTGTGTGTGTGGTTTCACAAACGTTACACAAAAATACATAGACCATGAATCAAACCCACTATTTAAACCACCATGTTGTGATTTAAGTCTCTCGTAGAGCATAAACACCAAACATAAAACTATATTTAGTATGTCTATCTAAAATATCTTGCCGTCTTCAGCCAGGCTGAATTAGAATGCTAATTTTGGTTAGAAGTGGGGAAACCAGACATCTGTGATGGGTGGTCTTGGTGGGGGTGCTCTTTGGTCATACTTTTCCCAGCCTCTCCTGCAGGAAGTGCTTTTTGTTCCAACACATCCTGGTGCTTTGTTGGGAGCCAGGATCAAAACGTGAGGCCGACCCCGGTGTGCCCCTCCAAGTGCATGCTCACAGTGAGCCGCTGTGACCTGCCTGACCCCGGGCCTCAGCCATCAAGGAGGTCATTTACACGGCTTCATTCTTCTTCCCTACAAAGTGCTCGCTCAGGCTTGACTCCCGTCTGGCCCAAGGTAGAAGACGAGCCTGTTTTATGTCAGTTTATTTATCAGTATTCCCTTTCATGGCAGTGTTCCCGTCGCTACATTGACCTTGGCTTGATTACTCTCTGTGTCGTACCAGACAAATATCCGATATACCTTCGTATGCCTAACCAGATCATCCAATAGAAGCAGGGCAATCTCGCATAGCTCGGCAACCGCTATCCTGATAACGGCGCGTTTGGTAATCCTACTTACGTTACGCCTGATATCCACTCCGATATGTGTCGCATATATTCCAGCTTGCAGCTTTGATTGGTTTGATTAACGTGTAAGCTTGTTGTGCTAGACGGTGGTTTGGCTTTTGAAAATCAAAGGCTCTCTAATCCTCTTAGGAAAGGCAGACATAAGTCATGTGACCTGAGTTCATCTTGGGTGAGTGTTTGCAAGGCTAGGCTACGATAGATCGTGGGGGTGCGTCTTTCCTGCTGCCATAGAAACCGTATCACGGCTTCATCCTCAGTGCTAATGTGTTTTGATTATGGTGTGCTTGTGAATGAATGATCAGGGATGATATAATAGTAATTTGTGTTTTTTTTAGGGTAAACACAGCAAAGCTGTTTATCTGTACGGATACTAGATCTGAAGTGTGAGGTTTCCTCCCCCTGTGTGCGGTCAGATCATTGTGAAACTGATAGCGCTAATTACTTGGTAGGAAGTATTAAGTAGCATAGGTGTCATTTAAGGTGAGGACGGTTGGGAAGTGTCCCCACCATTTTATGAAATGGCTTGTGATATGTGTAATGCAGAGGAAGCTTTGGTAATATAGAGTTTTCATTCTGTTACAATGAGTGCTGGAATTTTATTTTTAATGTTTTGACATTTTAATGTCAACCCCAAACCTTTGTATTAAATAATTTATTTTTCCCTTTTCAGTCAGACTGAATAGGGAAAAAGCTTTTTTGCAATTGATCTATTTAGGATTTAGTTTTACATATCAAACATGGATCATGTATGCAAATCTTTCTCAGAAGCATAACAAATTGTTGTGTTAGCTGTAAATTATGTGAAAACTGTTGGACATTTAAAATCGAACGCATGTACAATTTACATGTGAATAACATAAAGTAAGGGTGGGCGATATGACCAAAATCTTATTCCACGATATAAGAAATTTTACATTATAATGATATATATACCACAGTGTAGTTAGGATTAGTTCACTTCAGAATGAAAATTTCCTGATAATTTGTCATCCAAGATATTCATGTCTTTCTTTCTTCAGTCGAAAAGAAATTAAGGTTTTTGAGGAAAACATTGCAGGATTTTTCTCCATATAGTGGACTTCAACGGTTATCAACATGTTGAAAATCCAAATAGCAGTTTCAATGCCGCTTCAAAGGGCTCTTCACGATCCCAGCCGAGGATAAGGGACTTATCTAGCCAAACGATCGGTCATTTTCTAAAATAAAATAAAAACATATATACTTTTTATCCACAAATGCTCTTTAGCGACCAGATCTATATCTACCATCTATATCTATGTATCTCTACCTTTTGCGATAAAATAAAACACTCCTGAAATTATAGTAACAATTACAGAAGAATAAAATGAGGCATATTTTGTTACCTTTTGAAGCTTGAAAGGGTTCAGTTGTTTTATACTATCATCACTGACCTTGTTAGAGCTCATTTCCCAGTACATTCAAACTATAATTTTCATCATCTTCAAAATCAATATTTTGATCACTGACAGTTTCTTTACTGGATCCCCTTAAGTTACACTAATATTTGATTGCGTTCAGTACTTTCTCTGCAGTAAATCGCTGAGCCATTTCAAGTTTTGCTGATGATACTTCCTATTCTTTTGTTTTCTGCCTGCGGTAACTATGAGTGAAACGTCACTTCATCATTGTGTATCAGACATTGCCACCTTGTGGAATAAAGGTGAATTGCACTTATTCAATCATCAAAAACTCAAATATGCTTACACTGTTACACACACACCTTGGGGCGCCTTACATTTTTTATTAAAAAAATGAATGGGAAAACAGGCATTCTTTTATAATTTAATTTTTTTTCTTGTTATATTGTTTATAATGAATTGATTGAGGAATAATAAGAAGGTTGGTGTCTAACTTTAAAAAATTAATAAGGAGGGTAGTGAATGACGTCCTGGATCACCAAAGACCCGAGGTATGCGTTTAATTATGTTTTTCAGGTACAATAGATTTATTTACCATCTAGTTACTAAAATAGTACAGAAATTGAATAATCATATGAAAAAATAAAATACTGCATGCATAGTATTCACTGTATGAATTAAATATAAATTTATTGTTATTAAAGATACAAAAGTTATTCAGTCAAGAGCAGTAAGTTATTTTATCTTTTGTTTGATTAACATTAATGTCACAGAGAGCAGCATGCATTTTAGGCCGAATGCATGGATTCATTATACTAATACACAAGCGATTTACACCCAACTGTTTACATGAGTACTCCACATGATGGGCATTTTGACATAATTGTGTGTGTATTTGACCATTCAAGCACAATAAGACATGAAAGAGAACTGAATTTGGGATTAGTATGTTTTACAAATGGCTGTGTTGGTTGGTTTGCTCTAAACTGTCAAGGCACCGTATTGGGTTTCTCATGTAAATTGGCCTCCTTTCTAAAAGATTCCATTTCCACTGGCAAGGATGAGAAATATAAACATTTTATGAAGCGTTAAATCATGTAATACACTGGCTTTAGTAAAGATGTAAGATTTGACAGGCTTGTTAATAACATCTTGAGAGCTTAATGTGCGTTAACATGTGCTGCACCTGGGTAGCGTTAGACTCTTGAAGGCCTGCTAATGAATATTAATTGACTCATCTGAATTGAATTGACTGAATTGAGATGTTGAAAAGAATCTATAACAGTCTGATGCTTCTCATCTCTCTTCTGATTTTCACATTCATCTATCCACAATATGATGGCTTCCACATGTTCCCTGTGAATCAATCCCATGGCCTTAGTGTTGCTAGTGCCACACTCTTCCCTTTGAGTTACAGAAGCATATGCTTGTTATACTTTAGCTTGCACGTTTTCATTTTTTTTTCATTCGTTATTGACCTTGATGGAGGAAACCCAGAACTTGCATGCTGTTCGTAAATTACCTCGTTCATCCGGCCCTCTCAGCTATCAACAGAAGCCTCTATAGAAGTAACAGTTTTCTCTGGCTACCTGCTCACGTCACTGGTTGTAAGCTGACCCCTGGTCATTTGCCAGTGATAATAAACAGCTGACATCTCCTCTGCTGGGCCTGCTGGTGGCGGATGGGAGGGCATAGTGTGGGCACAGTGAAAAAGAGAGCGAGAGCGATGGACCAACTAGAAAAGGAGTCTGATGCTGTTAGTAAGCAGGCTGGAAATATGTTGACCACATATAAGTTTCCCCCAAAACAAATCTCTTCGCATGCTTCAAGATTGAAGTGGGCCACTTGTTTTTTTTGTTACAAAATGTTTTAATATATTTGCTGCCAATCTTGCTTTGGGATGTGTGCTGTTTGGTACCATCACAAAATCACACTAGACAGGAAATCCCATCTCATTTCCTCTCTAACTCTCTAGTTTCTCTTCTGTCCCGTGTTCATCTCAGCTTTTTCTCTCCTGAACATTGATAACCGTCTCCAGCATTACTTTCACAATCACACATCTTTCTCTGATCCCCCTCTTATTTCGCTGTCCTGCTGTCAGGGGCAGATAAATATTTCAGTAATCCTTTCTGCATGTGAGGTGTTTGAAAGACTGGCAGGCCTGTGCATTAGCGTTGCACACTGATTCCAAAGCAAGCACTGAGTGTGTGTGCGTGCGTGCGTGCGTGCGTGCATGCGTGTGTGTTAGTTACTGAGGCTCAGCCGGCTGCTCCTGTGTGCCAGTGTGAGTGTGTCCAGGTCACTGAGAGTTCATCAAAACAAAGTGCTGACGCAGCCAAAACAAACACACACCCGCAGACACAAATATACACTTGTGTCCCAGTACTGAACAGTTTCTGACAGTGAAAGCTTTCTTTCTCTCTCTCTGTTTTCTCTCTCTCCCTTTTCTTGGTATTTATATTCAAGATTATTGGAGTTTAAAAAAATATAATAATGTTTAATTCTAATATCTATCTATCTATCTATCTATCTATCTATCGGGGTTAATTTTTCATTAACATTTAGTAAAAAATTTAAACATTTATTTTATGATCTTTAAATGTATTATATTAATGTTAAGCAGAGGTGATTTATTTTGTGATAATTACCAGAAGACTGAACATTATCTCACTTATTACACCCCTAATAATAATGAATGGACATGAAATGAGATATTTATACTAAGAAAAAAAGAGACCGCAAAATTTATATGAGATTCATGAAACTAGCAATCGAGTATTCCAGAAAGCCCTGGCTGTAATAATACATTTCTTTTATCCTGCCTTCCTTTATTTGTTTGATTTATGTGGAGTAATGACATCACATTTATGACTAGCTTGATGTGCGGATGAAAGCCCGACTCGGACTCTGACGTTGATGTGCGAGTTAAAGCAGAGGAGCCTGAGTATGTTTGCAGGAAAACTTACAGGTTTGAGAGATTGTACCCAAGGGTACAGGCCTGGTTCGAAAGCAACCACTCGCCTTTATTTGCCTCTCCATCAATCATCCATGGACAAGTCTACATACACACACTTACACTGAGACCTCAGCAGCCATTTCCTGTGTTCAGCCTCTATTTCATCCACTATCAACTCCATTCTCTCCAATCTATGAAGAAGCGTTAATGGCTAGACAAACATTGGATACTGCCGAGTCAATGAGCCCAGCCTGTGATGATGGACGTGTAATGTCGAATCCATAAATGACTGCGCTCTTAAGTTTGGTTAAGGGGGATAGTAGTAAAGTGACAGCTTGTATTTGACTATTTTCTTACATCTTTGTCTTAAACAAAAGAATGGTGGTAATCACTGTTATCTGTGCAAATCAAAGACTAGGCCTATGGCAAAAGCACATAAGTTAAACTTTAATGAAAAAAATAAATAAAAGCTAATAAATAATATAGTGGCATATAAATAATATCAAAATAAGCAATAAAAGCTTTTTTTTTTTTTTCATGTACTTTTTTTGTCCTGACCAACAGCAATAATTGACATTTTGTTGATTGCTGACTTAGATTCTATTTCTATAGCATTATTTTGTGTAATACAAATTATAATAAAAAAACCATTAAAGGTATAGTGGAAAAAATGTATTCTGTCATCAACATTTACTCACTCTAATGGCCGTTGTAGCCTAAAAGTTTGTGTAATAAATTCTATGCTGAATTAAATATAATTTATATAATTCTTCAATCCAATATAAATTGTAAAGTTACTTTTTGTAATGTCTATTTGATGCTTTTCTCATTTAACACAATAATGACTTTAAATGATCTTTTGGGGGTAATTTCTCAGCATTTTTCTTAGATTAATTAATCGCCACATTGTGTTTTATATATATATATATATATATATATATATATATATATATATATATATATATATATTTCATGACACAAATTTCAGCACTTATACATTTCATAATTGTGTGTGTGTGCGTTTTTTTTTAGTTTTGTTTTTTAAGCGGAGTAGATGCTGGAACATGCATCTGGTGAGGAAAACTTTGTTATTTGACAGACCCTGTTCCCTTGCAAGGTTTAACTGGGTCTCTAAGTTTAATTGGCAGTTATTTTAAAGCGACAGACTCCATGCGTTTCAATTTTTTTCCTCTAAATCCTTTTTCGTTCTCTCTGTAATTGGTTTTCAATACACTGCTCCAGGGCTCTCTCTCTCTCTCGTTATTTTGAGGTGGTACAAAGGACTGGGCCCTAGTTCCTCGTCTATTTCAACATTATTCAGTGAATGAAAAAAGATCCAGGTCTCAGGGAACATGCTGTGAAAACCTTTCCCCCCTCTAGTCTTAACCTCCTGCCTCTCAGAGGCTCAGACTTTGTCAAGTGCTCGTTGTAAAATGACCTCTGGACAACTGGGCATGTGTGCTCATACATATATGCATGCCTGTGAGTACGGCAGTATCAAGCTCTTTAAGACTCATTAATGCTATTAGCTGCTACAACTTAGCTACTTAATATTTGTAATCTCATCCTTCCTAATGTTTCTGTTTTTATAATCATCAGATTCATCTATCAGGTCATATCATAGCCGGATTTACTAAACTTATGAAAGAAGTTAAGAAATTTCTTAAGATAAAGTTCATAAGTCATGTTCTTGCCAAAGATGCTCTTTGCACTTTTTGCAGATTATCGTAATGATCATAATAAACACGCACACACTATTTTCGAGTTCAGCACATTTTTACATGACATTTTTAAATGCGTAATGTGTTAAAAAGAGCCTTGTATAATTATATAATTAGAAATTAATTAGTAATCAGTCCCTATCTGACTTGGTGTCACTTCAGAGTACTAGTGCACATCCCTAGTAATAGTAGTAAATATTATATCTATTGTTAAGGTGTTTTCACATTTACTGCTGCTCAGCGAAATTTCATGCGGGAAATCCAGTCATTCCAATAGAAATCTGTACGAATTCTGGAAAAATCTGGAATTTTTGCATGAGGGCGAAAAAGTTCCCAACACATATTTAAGTAAATAATTAGACACGGGATATTGATCTGAGTTAAAATATTTTATTAGCTCTTAAAGCGCAAAGCTTCCGGGGAGAGAGCCGTTGCGGGGGGGGGGGGGGGGGGTTGGGGTTGGTCGGTTCTGATTCGGGAGTATAGATAAAAGCCCGGATCAATGAGAAGTCCTATTACAACGACCATCATTTGAAGTGTCACACTGTTCTGAAATTATCGTACATTATAGGATTTTTTCCATTATTGATCGTACATCGTACAGAGGTCAAAATTATCGTACAAATACGATAATTATCGTACATCTGGTAACACTGAGCGGTTGTTATCTGGAAATAACTTCTCGCTGGATGGTGCTATTGACCAATCAGAAACAAGTATTCCACAGAGCCGTGTAATAGGCTAAGATGATTTAAAAGTACATTATTTTAGGATTTCAAATGCTTCTTAAATTTTTTTTTTTTAAAGCACAGTCTTAAGAAAAAAAAAAATCTAAGAACATTCTCAAGAAATGTTGAAATCCTGCACTGTACTGCAGCTTCTGAAGTGCCGTTGAGCAGTTGCAGACGTTGCTCTCCGCAGTGCTTCCAACTCTCATTTGTCTGCTCAGTCTCCATCCATCACCCAGCTCTGCTTATCAGCACGGGGTCAGTTCCTGCCCTCTCTACCAAGGCCTACATTTAGCCCTGGCCTTGCACAGCCTTGTCTAGCTGGGCCCAGACACTTGGCCCTTATCAGACTGGGTCTGAGAGTGGTAAATAAAGGTCTGGCCCGGGTTACCGCAAGCTGTCAGCAGGCCCATCCCAGAGGGGAAATAAAACTCTTATTAACATGCTTCTGCTCATTGGTGCTGACAGCTTGATCAATCTGCCTCCTCTGCAGATGACCTCTGCTCCGCTCCGAACCGCTGGACGCCCTGATGGAGGCTCAAATGAATAGCTTGAGTTGTGCCGTGGCCTCAAATCTAATGCTGCAATACTCTTGAGCCATTTTTCATGTTTGTTTTATCTTTTAAAGAAAAAGTAATCTGGATACTTTTTGGGTTAGATCGTGATGGTCAAAAATTTGTCATCTAGTTGCCCATCAGCTGTCTCACAATGAATGAGGTAATTTAGTCTAAATTTAAATGTAAATGTATCACACTCACAAATAAATAAATACTATATGTATATATATATATATATATATATATATATTATTTGCCCCCTTGGTAAATATGATCAAAGATGGCTGTAAAAAATAAATCTGCATTGTTTATCCTTTTGATATATATTTTTTTTTTAAATGCAAAAATCGAACCTTTTATTTAAGTAAAACAATTGAAAGTGGGGGGAAAATCACATTATGAAATAAATGGTTTTCTCCAAAACTGACTGGGAACAATTATTTGCCCCCTTTTATTAAATAACCTCCTTTTTCCAAGATAACAGAGTCTTCTCCTATAATGCCTGATGAGGTTGGAGAACACCTGACAAGAGATGAGAGATCATTCCTCCATACAGAATCTCTCCTTAAAATTCCCAGATCCATGTTGGTGCTTCTCCTCTTCAGTTCAGCCCACTCATTTTCTGTAGGGTTCAGGTCAGGGACTGGGATGGCTATTTCAGATGCCTGGTTTTGTGCTCAGTGACCCATTTTTGTTTTGATGTTTGTTTTTGGATCACTGTCCTATTGGAAGATACAAACATGGCCCGTTATAAGATTTCAAGCAGAGGCTGTCAGGTTTTGATTTTTTATGTGTTGGTATTTGATCGAATCCATGATGCCATGTATCTGAACAAGATGTCCTGGACCTCTGACAGAAAATTAGGCCCACAGCATTAAAGATTCAGCAGAGTATTTCATTTTACACATGGGGTACTTTTTTATCCCTAGATAGATAGATAGATAGATAGATAGATAGATAGATAGATAGATAGATTTTTTTCTTTAAATGGCTGCAGATTCATGCAACCTAACAACTAGTCTATTTTGAAATACTGTCGACTTTTGGCGTATGTGTGTGAGAACAGCATGCAGGCATGTGTATGATGATTTTGACATTTATGAAGTGTGTAAAATGCGTTTGTCTGCTCCCACAGGACCCCGTGGTTTAATGGATGGGGTTTTAACTTACCTCGTGGCCAGTCTCTCCTCGATAAGTGGAACCAGATCCCTGAAGACGTAGATATTCTTATGACACATGGGCCTCCTCTAGGTAAGCATTGAGGAAATGTGAATGTAACTGTAGAGCATGTTTACATCAGTTTGTGTCTGCTGATGGATTGTTGTATTTTAAAGTCATCATAAATGTGATGATACGCAACTAAGGATGTGATGTTGGGCTTTGTCCAGGGTTCAGAGATTGGGTCCCCAAAGAACTTCAGAGAGTCGGCTGTGTGGAACTACTCAACACTGTACAAAAGAGGGTCCGACCCAAACTCCACGCATATGGAGGAATCCATGAAGGTGAGGGCTTAATTCTCTTTATATATACATATATATATGTATGTATGGTATGTATGTATGTATATATATATATATATATATATATATATAAATCTTTTTTATTATTTTACTATTTAAATACATATTTAAAAACATTGAAAATATTAATCTAAATGTATTAAAATATTGTTTAAATAGGTAAACAAGTATTTCAACATTTTAAATAAAATGCACATAAAATAAATTAATAAAAATGTTTTCTCGTTCTCAGGGTATGGAACAATGACAGATGGCTACACAACATTTATCAACTCCTCCACATGTACAGTCAGCTTCCAGCCCACCAATCCACCAATCATATTTGATCTCCCCAACCCAGGAAATTCCTGAGACTCATTAAAGCCCCACCTCCTTTTTTCTACATAACTCTTCCTTACTTAAAATTAATGGTCTTTTTGTACTGCTTGTATTTAAAAATGCATGGAAATGAAATATTTTTTAAAGTCGGCAAAGAAGAACTTGTGAATTCATATTTGTAATTTGTTTGCATCAGTTGTTTTCTGTTTTTCCTTTTTTTTACTGGTCAGGATCTTAAAAAGTGCATTATAA
Organism: Squalius cephalus; assembly: GCF_949319135.1. NCBI lineage: Eukaryota > Metazoa > Chordata > Actinopteri > Cypriniformes > Leuciscidae > Squalius > Squalius cephalus. Next base: position 19,122,607 of record NC_137144.1, on the reverse strand, counting down.
AGGTACTCCTAAAAGCGTCAGCAATACTTGACCATGTCTGATTTAATTGTGCTTTGTAAAATTATTATAAAGTTATTTAAAGTTATGAACTTATTGTGTGGTGTATATCAATTTTGGATTAAATGGGTAAGTTCATACTTCACTCATGTCAAAGGGTCCATTGGGTCTGATATTTATTGCTGCAATCAGACTTTGCTCTTTTCTAATCAAGAAGACATCTTTATCTACCAGGTCATTAAACTCATTAAACTGAGCATTTTGTACTCTCAACATAAAGAGTGGCACAGTATGTGTCAAAAGATGAAAGCGTTTTTAAATGGGGTGTTGTGAATTTAATTCGTTGCATTATCGCTGTGGTGTTTTGTCCTACAATTACAGTTTAGACTAGACTGATTGGGCAAATTTTCGAGATCAAAAAGATACCATGTTTTAAAGTGGATGAGATTTTACTATGTGCCTCAGGAGATATACAAAGATACATTTGGTAAATGTCTGTAAAGTTTCAAACAATTATTTATCGTATAGATTTGCAATACCATCGCATTTGTTTCAAAACTATACGACGTAACATTAAGCCATTTAATTTCCATCGCCATTATTAGTTGTAATATGTGCGTTGTATATTTCACTGTGGATCTGCAATCTTGTGAACACACACATACACACACACACACACAAAAAACAGTTTTATGTCATTTCTGATATTGTAAATGCTTACTTTATGTTTTGTGACTTTTTTTATCCATTGTGACTTTTAGCCAAGTTTATATGCAAATAAAACAAGGTTTTTATCTGATGTCTGTCATTTATCTTTTTAAACTCTATCAAAAGAAATGTTATTATTTATACACCTATTGACCCATATGTCATTCCAAGCCTAACTTGACTTGAGTTTTTCTGTGGCGCACAAAAGAATGCCTGAGCTGCTTTTTTTCCCACAGAGTGAAGTGGGACTGTCAAATGCCAAAAACCAATATCAATAAATTAAATAACAGCAAAGACATGTATATGGGTCAAATGAAGCCAAATGAAAGCTTTGTGTTTAAAGGGGTGGTATTATGCCCTTTCACAAGATGTAAAATAAGTCTCTGTTGTCCCCAGAGTGTGTATGTGAAGTTTTAGCTCAAAATACCCCACAGATATTTTTATATAGCATGTTAAAATTGTCAATTTTTGAGGGTGAGCAAAAACGCACCGTTTTGTGTCTGTTCCTTTAAATGCAAATGAGCTGCTGCTCCCGGCACAGGGGGCGGAGCTTCAACAGCTTGCACTCACACAGACATGCACTGAAAATTTAAAAAACTTTTAGCCTTTTATGTTCAAACCGTAGTCAGACAATGATGGAGAGACTCAAGAAGAGGTGATAACATGTAGAATGCAACAGGACATTTCTGAATGGTTAGTTGATGAATTTATGTAGCTTATGTGTAGTTATCTTCTAGTCATTGATTAGCATATAATGTCTTGATAATCTATAAATGTTCCGGGGGCGGGGTTTATGTAAGTTTTAGGGTTGGTGATGTCACTAACCCTGGAGGAATGTCATGTAGTCGCTACCAGCCATTTGTTGTAGTGCTTAAAAGGTGATTTCTTTAAAAGCAAATATCTTCCTTTGCTTTGAACTTTGAGCATTGTAACTTTGCAGATGGTGTTTATGCTCAAACAGCAACATTACACACTAGCTAAAGTTAAAAAAGTGAAATAATAATCAACCTCCCCTTTAACAAACTGAAATAATATCCACTGAAAACATGGCTTAATGGTCACCATTCGCTCACTATGTGGAAAAGTGCAGCTTGTTCGACCTGTACAAATATCTCCTTTTTATATCACGGAAGAAATAAAGTCATACAGGTGAGAGTGGATAAAAGAGGACAACGTTTTCAGTTTTGGATGAACTATCCCTTTAAGAGCTTTATTTCTCTCCCACAGAGTAGCCTAAATAACGATGTGTTCGCACATTCAATTCGAAGTTTAGCAACGGCTTTGATTGATTAATGAAGTCCATTAATTACCCCACATCTGTCAGACTTGTAAGAGAATAGATAGCGTCGACAGGGATGGCCATAACCTCGTGTTGTCCTGTCAGATGCTATTGATCGTGGATATTTGTCAGCGCAGCCTTGGCAAGCTCGTCTGATGGATGTCACAGGCTGATGCCAACTCTGACCCCGCGTGTGCTCCCACTGATAGCAGCCGCAAAGATGTCAAATAAAACGACGCTTTACAGTGTCAACCAACATTTATTTAACAGAATACACTTTCCAAGAGCTACAAAGAACGGCTCTACAACACGTTTTTTTCCGGGCTTTACGAAGTCACAATGTTACTCATTTAAATAATACCCGCCCACGGAATACATGAAAAAGGTGCATGGTCTGGTTGAGCTGCTGCTATGTCAGAGAGTGACACTCTTTTGTCCACCCCGTTTACAAAACTCATTTGTTTGACCTTCCTAAGGCTGATGAACTTAGAGTTAAAATTTATTTTAAACACTGTTCAACGTTTATCTGTGTGCTGCACATTTTACGGAAAACTGCTTCCAGAACCACAATGCAGGCTACGCACAAAAGCTTCTCCTGAAATGGAGCAGTTCCCACTTTGTCAGGACAATCTGTTGTTTGTGGATCACAACTTGTAAGTATGTCTTATTATTTGTATTTGTGTTTTCTATTAACAGTTCCAATTATAAGTTTTATGTTGTTGCTACGATGTAAACAAAGGGAAAAGCTGTTAGCGCCCACTGGCCTGCTAGCCAACATTAGTGTTGATATAGTGTTTACTGTAGCTTTTGTAAGCTCTCGCTTTTGTAAGACTGTTCACCTCCCCTTGGGAAAATTAACCATGGTTTTGTGATTGATTACTGTTTGCATTACCATAGTTTTTCGACAAATATTACAATTAAAATGTGTATAACATCATATAAAAAATAAAAAAAACATACCACTCTGAAACGTCCTGTGAAATCCGTGCTTGCAAAGTCCGTGCATGAAATCTGTTCTGAACGATTAACACATGCAAATAATTCAAAATCGTTAACGCCTTAACATAATTCAAGGCAAATTAATTATTGAAGAGCATGTGAAATTGTGTCATTACCGTAATGTAATTTACGTCACAGAGTTAGATGATCTCAGGAGTTTATCAAACTGATTTGGTTATTTGGTGTCCTTTTCTGAAAAGACACCTAAATTTACCTTGAAAAAAGCTTGCAGAAAGCTTTACATTCTACAGGGTGGGCCATTTATATGGATACACCGTAATAACATGGGAATGGTTGGTGATATTAAAGTCCTGTTTGTGGCACATTAGTATATGTGAGGGGGCAAACTCCTCAAGATGGGTGGTGACCATGGTGGCCATTTAGAAGTCCACAAACAGGACTTTAATATCACCAACCATTCCCATGTTATTACGGTGTATCCATATAAATGGCCCACCCTGTACTTTAATCTGATGGTTTACTTAGCTGGATTTAGCAAATGATGACAAAATGAATGTGTTAAACAAGATGGTGGATGCTGCTGCTGAGAACTGAATTATGAAAAAATTCAACTGCTATAGAAAGTGGAATGTAAAGTTGTAAAAAATCAAATTGGCTCTAAAAGTTCATGTACAAAATTATTCAACCCCCAAAAGTAAATTTTTGCGCAGAATCTTCTATTCTTTATAACCTCCAATAAACACTGCCTGTAAGTGCTTACAAGCTTCTGCCACCTCTCTACTGCAATCTTGGCCCATACCTCGCTTGAAAAAACATCCAGATCACTGATAATCGTTGGTTTTCACAAAAACACTGCTTTCTTCAAATTCCACCAAATATTTTTTATGACATTTAAATCTGAAGACTGTACAGGCCACTCAAGAACATTATACGACTGATCCCTGAACCAAGCTTCAGTAGGTTTGGATGTATACTTTGTGATGGCTGTCCTGCAGGAAAGTCCATTGATCTCTGCACCGAAAGGATCACCATCTTTGCCAAAATGGCTTAATACTTCAAAGAATTCATGATGTCCTTCAGTCAAAATGTCCACTTCTTGCAACAGCAAAGCACCACCATACTGGACCACCTTCATGTTTGACCATGGAGATGGTGTTCTTCTGCTCATAAGCTTTGCCTTTTTTTGCACTAGACATTCCGCTGATCCATGGGTCCAAACATCACTCCATTAAACATTCTTCCAGAACGATCTCTTTTTGAACTTTTTGAAACGTGGTAGTTCAGCCTGCTCTCACGGCAATTCGTACGAATTCTACGAGGTGGCTAATTCGTACGAATTCATACGACCTCACTCGTACGAATTCGTACGATTTTTGCTAAATCGTACATATTTTACGAATTGCCCAATTCGTATGAATTCATACGAATGACCTACCCCTGACCCCGCCCCTAAACCTACCCATCACGTGGGTTTAGACAAATCGTACAAATTCGTACGAGTGAGGTCGTACGAGTGAGGTCGTACGAATTAGCCACTTTTTTATCACTCGTATGAATTCGTACGAATTGGTCGTGAGATAGCGTTGCGTAGTTGCGTAAGCTGCCAATGGAGGAACAGAAAGCTCTCACATTTCATTAAAATATCTTCATTTGTTTTCCGAAGATGAACAAAAGTCTTACAGGTTTGGAACGACATGAGGGTGAGTAATTAATGACAGAATTTTCACTTTTGGGTGAACTATCCCTATATAATATACAGATATCAAATATTTTCCACATATTTATTTATTTGGTGAGAAGGCGTGTAATAAACAGGATAATGTACAGTCAATGCCAATGTTAGGGATAATGAGTTTACATCACACGTAGTCAGTCAGTCCTATCTCACCTTGTGTTTCAAGATGTCCCCAATTCCTTTGTGTCCTTTCTTAATCCTAATATATACTAAATCTATGCTTAACCTGATCTTGACCCTAAAACAAATCCTAATCCTATCCTTATCTTAGAAACCAATTATTACTGCTCAATTCATTATAATATGCGTGAGATGTAGCTATATTACATTATTTAGATACACATAGAAAGCAACCTTTGGACATCTTTGATAATGCATAAATTCCACCAATTTAAAAGTAGAATCTGAACCCACGCCTAAACTTTTTAACCTATACACAAACCAACTCTCAACCTGGACTATGCCTTTCCTCTGTTTAAATATATGCGAAATTATTAATAATAGTTTTGATAGACCACACCACATGATGTGTAAGTTCTTGATATATCTCAGTCTTGAGGGTTTTGGCTCCATCTTGTGGCCAAAGAAAAGGTTATTATGATTATTAAATTATTCTATTAATATATTCTTCATATATTAAGAATCATCTCTTGTGTTTTCTCTGCTACGTTTCTGACGATTGATTGAAACATATTGATTGTATGTTTAATTGTATGTCTTTGACATTTATATGTGAGTGGTTTCTATTTGAGTGGAGTAATGTTATCAGTCTGCTTGTATTCACAGTTCATATTCAACCTACCAGGAGTTGGGATGAATATGTTTCACTCTTTGCTTTTGTTAACAGAAAAAAACTTTGTGCCTCTATTATTTCAAGTAGTTCAGAAGTCGGCACACATTAGTCGAGAATGAATTCCAACTTGAACGCCAATGTAGGCCAATGCATTTTCCAAGATCAAACAAAAACAAACAAACAACATTTAATTTATTTATGCATCCTCTAATCCAATACATGCAAAATTATATTTTAAAAATATGAAGTGCATGCACTGATACTAGGAATATTTCAGAAGTACATCATTACTAGATATAATTTCTTAATAATTAATGAAATAATTTATTAGTATTAGTACGGTAGAAAGAATAAAACAGATGAGTTTTGTGCTTACATGGCTGTATGATATGAAGAATCATATCACATTGGTGAACTGGGGATTTTTAGGATTTTGACACCCCCTGTTGACCATGGAGATCATTGCGCTCAAATCCTGAAAGTGAAAAACGTAGAGCCTTACAAAACTGGAACACAAAAGATAAGACATTTCTAATAATAATACAAATATAAAATATTCTTTCAACAAATATACATTTTTTCCCTTTAAAATGATGAAAAAATAGGACATCCATATATAATGGGTTTCCACTGTTCAATGTAGAAAGTATGTGTTTAAAAAGTACAGAAATCATTTAAGATGCTGTTGTATTTATTTGACCACTAGGGGGAAACAGAACTCCATGATCTACTACACAATGTTACATTCAATATAAAAACTGTCAAGACCATTTCTTTCTTTCTTTTTCATTTTATACATAAATATGCAATATATGTATATTTATTTAATTTATTTTAATTTTCATATTTAAAAAAAAAAATCACATGACAATACTTATTTAATTGTAGCCTATTACACACACACGTTGGGTTTCCATGTTTTACGGGGATTTTCCATAGAAATAATGATTTTTATACTGTACAAACATTATATTCTATCCTCCAACCCTAAACACAACCCTCATATAGACAACTTTCTGCATTCTTACATTTCCATAAATAAAACCCCCCACATAATTTACCCTCCACACATACACATTCAGAACAGAGAATCAGAACATTGAAATATAAATGTCATTTGTGTCTTCCGGCAAATATGAGTGTTAGTGTGTGAGTGTGTGTCCCGAGGGTAAAGTGCCTTTACATTCTAGTGCCATAAAAACAACCACATAAACTCATTGCTTTCTTTATAATATCAATAGTGCTCTGTTTATGTTGCAATAAAAGACACACAGGAGTAAATCAGAGTAAGGTAGATGCACATGGAAGATCTTAATATTTCATTCAAAAGAGAATCAATAATTCAGAGATCTGAAAGTAAAGTGGACAGCCGTAAAGCCGACATAACATGACAAGCAGAGCTGAGGTTAAAGGTCCCTGTCACAGAAACTAGCCTGGGATCAGGCTCACTATTAAATGACCTTCTTTGAACATTAAAAAGTATGATTCAAACCAGTCATGAACATAAACCAGTCACATGTACAAACACTGTTGTCGCTTTAATTTTCAACCTCTCAAACTCTCTCATACTGCCTGGAAAATAGCTTTTTAAAATTACAGGCCTCACATTTGTTGTAAGACCAAAACAATTATGAAAGTCTAAAGAATCGACTAATTAAAAGGTAATTTCGTCTCATCAGATCACAACCGCACCCCCCTCCCCCGTCTGCAGTTGGGGTGGCCCATCAAGGCCTGACATTTAAATGGGCCGATGTTGAACACATGCGGAATGATGGGACTGAATCAGATGGAGCTCCCGCTGGGATGATTAGTGTGTGGCTACTCAGACACATTGCTTTCTCTCAATCAGAGCGAAGCGTCTTCATTTACATGCGCTGGCTGCTGTCATTAGTGCTTATGCAAAGGAGGAGACTGATTCTGGGGCCGGCTCACCTGCAGCATCAAAGACACGGTCGGTCTGGATGTACACACACACACACACACACACACACGTGTATGAACAGTTGTGCTCATAAGTTTACACAACCCTAGCTGAAATATTCAGAATAAACAGAATATTTATTATCTTTATTACTACTAGCATAAAAAAAAACATACATTTTAAGTCTTAATAAAACATTTAATATTGCATTTTATGATTTGTATTGTTTTAAAATGATTAAAATACATTTTTAAAGATTTAAACATTTTTTTTTTTTAAAAAACAAAAACATTTTTCAGAGATAAAATCTTAAAAAATAAAATAATAAAAATGCCCTGAAGAAGATATGTCAACAAAATATGTCAAAGTAATATTTTACACAAATTGTCCTATGAACATTTAAGACAATTAAGAAAATGTATTTATAATGGGGAAAAAATTAGAATGAAATCTTTCATTTTTAATTAAAATATGAATAACAAAGAGATTTTTTGATTGCATGATTAGTGTTTTTAAAGAAAAAGAAAATAAATAAAATCTTAAAAATGGCCCTGAAGAAGATGCACAATAAATATCTTCCAACAAAATCATATTTTACTCAAATTATCCAGTTTAAAACTTTACATACTGCCGGCCTGATCAAGAATTTCAGATCTGAAAGATGTCTTAAACTTTTCAGATTTTTTAAATATAAAAACACATTTCTCAGCAAATTATTCCAAAAATAAATGATCTGAGCTTTGATCAATAAAATGGACATTTTATAGCTTTCATATCTCATTCAATGTAAACAAATATCTCATTAATGTCTGCATTATATACTGTACAACTTAAAAAGCAAAAAGCCAAAGTTGATACCTCAAATAAATACAACTTGCGACTCAAAGAGCAACATTTGAGCAATAAAACTGAGTAGTTTTAAAGTGGATGTAGCTTTCAACTATTGGAGTGGAAGATAATGCAAATATCACGTAGTGTTTTTTGCCAGTAATGTCCAGTATGGTGTCTCGGCTTGACTCTTCAAATGAAGCATGCACGTGTGTTTGTGTAAGTGTGTATGTGTCCTCTTCATTTCCCCCAGGGTTCCTGGTCACCTCCTCAGCAAACAGACGACTTTGCCAGGCTGTGGCCGAACCACCTTCTGCTGACCGTCAGTGGCCATCACACCCCAGGACACACACCCCTGAGTGGACGGTCCCAGCTGCTGTCGATGCCCCACAGTGACCACTTCACACACAACCTCACGTCCACACACACACACACACACACATGCAGAAACACAAGGTCGTGTCACTGCGGGCACGCCTGCCTTTCCTGTTGGGACATGGTGACGTATCCTATACAATGCTTTGAGATAGACTGAGGAGATCTGTCTCGTGTCTGTGTTTAGTCTAGAACAAAGGCCTGACGTGACCCGCAAATACATCATGAAAATGCATGTTTTAATGTTTTTAGTTTTTGTTCTCTTTTGCTACATTTTAATGTTACAAACTTGTGAGCTATAGCGTTGTCTACAGAGTTGCAGTTCTGTAGATTTTAAGACACATTCTCTAAATTTTTCTGTCAATTTCAATTTCAAAGTAAGAAAAAAAAGAATTAAAGCAAGCTTTTCCAATTTAAGAGGCCATATATTTTTTATCTTATGTTCTCATGCTACGCAGAAATGTAAATTTTCCTTTTTCGGTGAAAATTTTTAACTTCATATATTTTATTTAAACAAATATTTTATTTAAATGAATTTTTTTTATATCTATTTACTTAAATACTTTATATTTATTAAATACTTCAAAATGTATATATTTAATATTTTTATTTTAAATACAATATTTATTATTTATATATATATATATATATAAATATTTATTATTTATATTATATATATATATATATAAAGTAAATATTTTAATCAATCATTTAAATGTTAATTTAAATATTTATATTTTACATTTTTAATTTACAAAAAACATTTAATAAAATACATTATTTAAATAAAACACAAAAATACTTAATTATTTATTAAAAACAATTAAATGAATTCTGTTGCACAACCTTATAAAATGTTCATCATGAATGCACTGAAAGTCAAATGCATGTTTTTGCTTGTGAATTTATGGCCAGAAAGAGATTTTGTGTGAGTTGCACATTATACACTGTATTTTATTTCTATCCATAATTCTGAGCAAAGATTTGGGATAATAAGCCACATGACTAAAAGTTTATAGGCCTCATTTCTTTGAGATGTAAGTCGGTTTCTCAGTCTCTCCCACATACACAGACTTCAAAATCTGAGTGTGTGTGTGATCTCTCTTTCAAGTGTAAAAACTCTTGTCTGTTCGAATTACTTTTGCCACCTCCTCCCTACTGTAGCTAATTACTGTACAAACAGCCTACAGGGTTCAAACACTCACACACAAACACACACTTTCGCAAACACGTACACGGTGCGCAAGTCTATCTGCAAATATCATGTGACAGGGCAGTGTCCCATCACCTGAGGTCAGAGAGGCCGCGGACCTGCCGCATGGCTGGACACCACCAGAGACGGACAAATCGGCAACAGATTGTTCCTGACACAAGTCATACGGCAACCTGACAGGACACGCAGAGCCGGGGCTGCTGGGTTCCTGTAACCACTGCGCATCAGGGGTGACAAGTGTGGTGCGAACGAGAGCTTCGCTCAAGGAGCCACCGCACGCAATGGACACAAAGAATGGATGGATGAGTACATATTGAGAAGAATGGACGAATGGAAGGTGTCCAAATGCTTCAAGGCTATTTTCAGAGGTTTGAAATGTCACAGCTGTAGAAATGTTCACCAAACCTTGCTAAAATCACTACAGTGCCATAGAAGGTTGTCTTAGAAGTTGTAGTTCTTCATTTTTTTCGAAAAAAAAAAAAGTTCTCAATTTGAATAAAATTCAACATCTAAATGTAATAAAAAGGTTAATGCACTATGTGGGGCAAGATGTCACTATGGAACAGCCTATTAAAGAGTTTTTCTCTCTTTATTTGCGTTATTCCCGCTCATTTGCAGGGTCCGCTTCACACACACATGATTTGGCACAGGTTTTACGTCGGATGCCCTTCCTGTCACAACCCAGCATTGAGAGCACTGGGACACATTCACATTCACACTCAAACACTCTAAGGCTCAATCCCAATTCTATTTTATACCCCTTCGCCTACCCCTTACCCTTATACCCTTACGTAGGGGTGAAAATATTCCCCTAAGAAATGGGACACCACTACTACACCGTTACATGTCATTATACATCGTCGCTAGCGCCTACGTCACAGGAGATGCGCCAATGTTTATCACAAACTTCCAAGATGTCGTCGTCAGCTGTAGACTTGCGTGAGTTACAGCTATTTTTGTGGATTTTTCTTATGACGTTTGCAGAAAACAACGGAGATGACGATATCTTCGACGCCTAATGCTGCGTTCACACCAAACGCGAATAGCGTCTGGAGCGAGTGATTTCAATGTTAAGACGCGTTTACGCGCGTCTGGAGGTCTTGCGGCGCGAATGAGGCGTTTAGCGCGGCGCGAATGAGGCGTTTAGCGCGGCGCGGTGGACGCGAATTCGCCTCATTCGCGCGTCCACTTTGCTTCAAACTTTTGCTTTTTACACGCGTCATATTGTTAACGAACTTTAACGATTTTTTTTGCAACCGTTTCTTTGAAGAACATGACCGTAAACACTAGATTGAATCAATGTGACATAAAAAAATAATGATTATTGGCAGTCATGTTGCCTCTGTAGCCGGTGTATGCAGACAGTTCTCATACACCTTCGTTTGAAGTGTGGTCCCGAAAAATCTTCGTTTCAAGGGCTATCTGGCCCTTCCCCTTACCCCTACCTACCCCTCCAACCAAAAGAGAATCGAGACAGCCCTGCCCCTTCACGGAAACGCGCAAAACGGAGGGGTAGGGCCAAGGGCTAGGGGCAAGGGGTGAATTGGGATTGAGCCTAAAGAGTTTTTCAACTAAATTTAAACAATAGAAACAATTAAGAAACTCAGTAACAAGCTAAAATGGAATGTGTGACAGAAATTGGCTATCAGAAATTGTGTAAAAATATGAAATTTCAATGGACATGTATAAGTTATTGCATTATTATACTATTCCATTCCAATAGTTAAACGCTTTATCAACCTAAATTTTAAAAGCTACTTTAAAACAAATTGCTCAAATGTTGCTCTTTGAGACCGCAAATCAGTGTTTGATCAAAATTCAACTTAAAAAAAAATAAGTCACAATGGAACGAGCCTATTACAGGCTTTTTTTCCACACTGTTATGAAACATAAAACAATTAACGAACAAGCTAAAATGAAAAGGCCAACATAAATGTTTTGGCCAACAGAAATCATGTACAAAATTTGTATAAAACACATGTGACAACTTGCCCCGATAAAAACTCACAAAGAGTTGAACAAAGTGTTTAGAATCAACATACAAAACCACTGAAAACAAATTAAAACAATTAAGAAACACTAAATTATTTACGAACTAGCTAAAATGTTCATTCTAAAATAAAAACAACAGCAAAACATTGTTTAAAATGTAATTTAAAGGGGGTTGAGTGACAACTTTCCCCAAAATGCGTTGAACAAAATGTTTGAAATCGACATACAAAACCACAGGGAACATGAAAACAAAAAAACAATTACCAATCATTTATTAGCTAAATTATATAAATATAAATTATATACAAAATTTGTATAAAACATGCAACAACTTAAATGCTTTAAATGTTTTGAAATGTTTGGAGAAAAAAAGCACTGCTAAAACATATTTGTGCAAAAATTGGTATGACTTACAACACTTGAGACAATTTTCCTTTCAATGGACTGAAATCAACATCCAATCCTTTTGAATCTGAGGCCAATATAACATCTAATCAATCATAAATCATGAGTAATCATCATGTACAGTAAAAAGGCGAAGATTTAAAAGGGGAACATTTCAAAATCTTAAAGCATTAGTTTTGCCCGCACAAAAGTTCAATATAATGAGCCACATCGGTAAGCAATCTCATCAGAGATGAGTAATAATTAACCAAGCCAGAATGGTGGGCATTACACGCTGGTGCTAGGGTGACAGTTAAAGCCGTGCCCGCTTTTGTGGGCACCAGGAGGAGGGCAGCGCTCTAATGGGGGTCACCGAGTCTCCGAAGCAACATAAGTCATGGCCAACACAATCTCCTGTTGTTTACCTAGCGGCTGAGCTCCGCTCTTGAGAGCTTAATGCAATGCTAATGTGCTACTGCTGGCAAGTTAATTACAGTGCACACAAAACAAAATGGCACTACAAAGTTTTTTTTTAGTTGCTCGTCTCTCTCTTTCCCTACTTGGATCTGACATGGTCAACACAACACCCACCAGTGCGCAAGGTCTTTAAGAGCTGTGTTAATGAAAAACACATTAGAGCTGGATCATTCAAAACGCACGTCGGAGACAATGCAGTCCACCGGGAGAATTACTAAAAGAGTTTATGCAAAATGCGGAATGCATGTTGGGGGGTTCAACATTTTTCTTTTCTTTTGTTTCGGCTGGCACAACAATGGATTTAAATCAAATGGAATGTTTTGAGCCGACTGTAATTTCCCACCAATTTATGTGATTCCGTTTGCGGTTCCATTGTTAGAAGGAGAACAATGAGTGATTAAAGTAGATGACAAAACATAATTTCACAATTTAGATAACAAAGCCTGTTTCACAGAAGTTTTTGTGTTTTTAACTAGCGTACGGCTGTATTATTGCAGTAAAAAAAACCTGTGTCTTTAAGTATTTACACAGAATTGTTAAACCGCAAGCCTTTATTCTTTGAGCCGTGATTATGCCTTCAAGAATGAAATGAATATGAGCTGAGAATAAACCTTTGAGAGACAGTTTAATGATGACTAATAATTATCTAGACAGCTCTATTATAACCAATAGCGTATATGAATATTATGCAGAAATGAGGCAGTGTTGCTGTTGCTATTAACGCCTGAATAAGTGAATCACTTGGAAAAGTCATAAGAATGACTATTTTGAGGTCATAAATAGGCTTGATCAATTAACAGTTTCTGTAATGCATTTCAGACAGGTATATTGTTGTGCATATAACTGTGAAATATGAAAATGCTAATTTGAGATATAGTCACAATTGTGAGATATGAAGTCAAATTTGTGAGATATAAAGTCACAATTACGAGAAATAGTGGCAAATGTGAGAAAAAGTCATACTCATAAGACAAGGAATACAAATTTTAAAATTTTTTTGAAGTCCCAACTGAGAAATCGTAATTGTGAGCGATGAAATCACAAATTCGAGATAGTCGTAATTGAGATTTCAAAAGTTATAACTGTGAAATCGGAAAATCCTATGAGATGTGAAGTTGCAATTGTGAGATATAAAGTCACTATTTCGTGAATTAATCTCACAAATGTGAGAAACCTGATATACTGCATGGTCACAACTGTGAGATATCAAGTCGCAATTATGATAAATTAAGTCATAATTGTGAGATACGAAAGCGCAAATTTGAGATCCTGTATGAAGGTGCAAATGCGAAAAATGTCATAGTAAAGTCATACAAATAAAGCCATAGTGATCTGCGGAGAATGAAATTGAACTTGCAACGAAGTAAAGCTTATCGTTATTGAATGAACCTGTTGTGGTCACTGTAACAAATTCAGGATATGTGGCCCAAAAAACCCCAGATCTTTTGATGTTTTGGCTGCATTTTGTGTGCATATGCATGTGCAACCCCTCCCTGACAGATGCTCGTTCATGTTAATGATTGAAGTCGGGAGATAATTTCAGAAGCTTTCTGGAAAGTCAATTATCTCTCTCTGCCCCTCCCGCCCACTAGCTATCCACCCCCGTAAGCTTCATTTATTACCTTAAGAGACTTTTGACAGAAATACCATTAAAAAAAAAGACACTGACATTACTTAAAAGAAAGGGCATCACACAGTCGGATGATGAAAATTAAGCGCCTCGTGCACATTCGAAATGGAGCTAGACCACTGTGACAGGAAATGCGCATCAAATGCGTCGCTGCAGTGGCTAATAGCCGTAGCGGTACCGGTGATGGCGAACGAGGGGCAGAACTCCATCAGCCGCCACACGTCTCCCTCCTTCTCTGCCGTCCCTCCCTCTCCTGCTAAGAGAGTGTGTGTGTGCCACTCAGGCGGGCGAGAGAGTCGGCCTCCAGCTGGGCCGCATTTAGGAAATGCCAGTGAGCATGGGCGGCTTGCTTGACTAAGCGCAGCCTCACAGAGCCACGCACCACTGGGGATAGTGTGAGAAAGGGTGCAGAATGCCGCCCTCCCCCTTATACGGCGAAGACGCGCTTGCTGTCACACACACAGGTCCGCACAGGGAAACACACAAACGCATGGATACAAACATCCACATTGGCCTGTTACACTTTAAATCTCAGACGTGCGCAAATCTGCCACGGCTACACCACCCACCTTGTGGCACGGATCTTCGCTTTGATGATTTGTTTACTCTTGTAGAAAATGGATCAATGGAGTGAATGTGGTTCAACTGCGCGTCTGTTATTTTCATTGTCTGACGGTTGACATCTCAATCCAACTCTGAAAAGCTCTACATAACTTCGGCCGTGGCCTGTACACTCATCACTTGAAGTCACTGGCAAGCACACGCTTGATCCGGGTGTTATGCTAGCTCCGGGCTAGCGGCAAGGCAAGCTCTTAATTAGCTTAGCACAATGTAACCTCTGGAAGTGCCTTGCAGACACACAGCGAAGGCACAACCCTGACGGCACTTGCATGCATCTACACAATCACAGAATAATCTTGTCATTTGGAAAAGTAAACAAGTAATCACTGTAAATTTTATGGTTAACAATAGTCTCTTTACAACTCATAGGAGAATGTTATAGCACAAAGGTTGCTTTTTCATAGCACATTTGTAGTGCGCTTTAAATCGTCTTATTTTGACGTGTTGTTGATGCTGCAGTGGGTTATTCAATATGCCAACATTTAAAGTTAGTATTTTTATGTACTAAATGGCAACTTTATAATTACAAACAAATATATTTAAATACATGACATACAAGTTCCAATAGAAAATAATTTTAGAATAAATCAAATTTAGAATGCTTATCACCAGCAGTACACTTTAAGACAATAGAAGTAATTATACAATTACATATAAAGATGTATAGTACTTAAGTGGGTAAAAAAAGAAAAGTTCTATTAATTGCATTTAATATACATTTAAACTATAATCAAACATTTTCAATTAATTGCAATTAAGTGTCTGAAAACATTACATTTAGTTTGCACTTAAGTGCACTTTCTTTTAAAAGTATATTAGGCTATCTCTGTAATAAGTACTTAAGTATCAAATTAAGAATCAAATTAAAGACAACTTAGCCTTGATATAATTTGATCATGAGAAATGTGAGCTCATGACGAGATTTCAGACTTTTGACTGCTTTGGTATCTCAGCAAATCCGAGTGGGGTCTTTATCTCAGGATACAAATCTGAGAAGCAAGACACTTCAGCAAATTTAGTCTATTGTCTGAGAGAATCATAAAGTGCTCTCATTTATGATATTTCTTTTTTACAGGTGGTTATGCACCCAAAACATTTTGACATTTTAAACATGTTACATGCTACATGTTACTGTCAAGTCAGGTTCGATTCCCGCAGGGAACTCATGAAGTGATAAAATGTGTACCTAAAATGCAATGCAAAAAGCTCTGGATAAGTGTATGCAAAATGCTTAAACGTAACATTTAAAATGTTCCGTTAATGATAACTGAGGACAGTAACAAACAAAAACACATCATAATTATTACATCCACGGCACAGCAAGCATTATTGGGATGATTATAATTTCATTATCGGAGCTTAGCTTTGTTTACAGACAATTTGTATTTACATGGCAATAAACGTACCAATTGGAAGACCGAACTAGTGTGTGTGCGTATTTTGAGACAGTGTTAAATTGTCTGTCACTAAGGCCTACATCTGTACTGAGGACGATGTTTCCGCCTGAAGCAGAATGAGTCGGTCTCCCAAGAGCCCAGAGCTCATGTACAAAGACAATCAGACATTGTTTCTTTTTCATTTTTTAATCTCGCAGTGAACGGAGCGCAGACGGATAATCTCAGAGCTGCTGTGAGAGAATGCAAAGCTATTTAGGGCAAGAGAGAAGGACATCAACGGCGCAAGTGCCAAAAACCAGCTATTGGCAGAGCGGTTGTTAACCAATCTGACAGTAACAAACTTGGCAGGGACTGCACCAGTAATGGTGCGTAATTATTTACTGATAAATGACTTGAGTTGATTTCAGAAACTGAATGTAATAAAGCCGTAATCTCGAATATTATTATTCAGTAATTTAGACAGACAGATGTCATGTCAAAATGCTTTCTATTCTATTTTCATCTTTAGAAAGACATCTTGAGGTTAGTAAATAAATAAATAAATATTCCACTACATTTGGTTCTGGAAAAAAACTATTTCAGCCTAATAGGGCCATTTCATGCATTACATACCTTGGCATACTCTTAACAGTTGCTAAAAACAATGTGAAGTCAATTCAGTCAGTAATAAGAACCATGATAATGTCTTTAGAAGAGATACCGAATACTGCAAAAGGCATGTTATAAGTCTGATTTGACTAATTAATAATACAAAACACATCGAGCCAAAGGAGTGGAGGGACGAGTCGCAGACAAAAGCCCAGAAGTTCATGGTAAAGGCAGAGTGATGACTGACCAAGGTGGAGCTGAAGGGATGAGGAAGCCTGGTGAAGCCATAGGGACGACGGTCCTAGGTGGAGCCGAGGGAGCAAGGAGCCAAGGTGGAGCCGACTGGTCGGAGGGGCCGAGGTGGAGTGACGGGCTTGGAGGTTTTAGGTGTAGGTAGAGGTTCAACACTCCAGGGCGGAGCTGGTGATCTGGTAGCTCAAGGTGGATCCAGGATACCAGGTGCAGGTGGCATAGGAGGAGCCGGAGGCCTGAACTGAGCCAGCAAAAACAGGGCAGAAGGACTAGGAAGCATGAGCAGAGAGTTCAAAAAAGGCCTCCTTGGCCGATATAGGGCAGACACTGAACAGGCAGACAATTCAGGAACGGCCTCCTTGGTCAACACAAGTCAGGCAGAGGAGGTGGGAGTGGTAGGCAGGGTGGGAACACATACAATACTGACGTGGTTCTGGGTGACTAAACAAGCTTGCTGCAGGACGATGAAACAGTCATGGTGCTGGGTGAAGAAACAGGCATTTTGCTAATTCTTTCACTCTCCTTCATAATTAAAAGGGGGCTAGAATCCCTGGTATTTACAGCAGCCTCCGGAGTATGGGCAGGTCTCCACTCCATTCCCTCGTACTCAACTAAAAATGGAAAACTTTTTATGCGTTTTGGCCATTCTTTTTTTATGACAACGGCTTTTTGCAGGCCTGAAAACACAAACTTTTGAAAACTACAAAAACACGAATTTGTGAATACGGTGATGTCATGCGCATGTTCAGTCAATAAGCGCGTAGTTTCTTTACAAAGGGACATCGCCACCTACTGGCCTGGCATGCATAATGCAGCATTTTTTGTAATTTTCATGAATCCATGTGAAAGTTTTTTTTTTTTTTTTACAACTATGCTGTCTGTACGCGAAAAACGCGAAGGAAAAACTTTTCTGTTTATAATACATTGTTGTCATGTAAACGTACCCTAAAACACAGACAAACCAAACATAACCCTGACACACTGAATTAAATTATGAATTAAAAAATCTGAATTAAAATAAATCTGAATTAAATCAAATCATCACAGTACAATATATCAAGCTTGATGCAAAAGACTTTTTGTTTTAAATATATGCCCTTTCTAGCCGCACATTTGGACACAGCTAAATTTTTATTTAGTTTAAACTAAAAAATATTTTACTACAGTACAATGAACTGAATATCTAATCAACATATGTCAAAATTATGAGATTATTGCATGCACTAATTTTCTGGATACAGTCAAGATGGTCAAGACAGACCAAAATACCCCTTTTTAAGGACAAGATACAGGCATTTGATGCATCTTTTCATGCTAGGTTAATTAAATGTTAAATAATAGTTTATCAAACATATCCAGTAGGTGACAATTTCTTTTATTTATTTCTCTAATATGTATAAAAAAAAAATAAATAAAAGTGCATACAGACAAATCTTTATGTAAAATTCTTTCAAACAGCTTTAAATGAGGCAACTGGGTGAACCGAGGACAGCAAAACTGGTCCTTTGACCTGTTCATGTCAGAGTTTAATGAACTATTGAGGTCTTACATGACCCTGAACTAGTAACTGAGAACCGAGGACAGACTAAGGGATTAGTGGCTCCCCAAGGGCTACAAGCCTGTCGCCCACCCTGGGGTAAGAGCAGGGGGTTGTCACTGCAACCCCAACTGCCATTTTCCCAGCCTGGTTACAGGGCAAATCACTCACGATAGACGCAAATGACGCTCACGCTTAGGAAAAAAGGTTCAGTGGGTTTCTGTATAGAACCCTAGGTTTCTGAGCTGAATTTTAAAGAACCTTTTATGCCAAAAAGGTTCTACAGTATATAAGGAGAAATGTCTTAAATGATTGTATAATATTTTCAGGTTTATTGGGTTATTTCAATTTTTATCTAGTGATAAATATGTTTATGAGCTGTTTAATTCAACAGAAATTAATACAAAATTCTACAATGTATTGAAACAAAATTCATTAATTCAAACTAAATCCATAAAATGGGAACCCCTAAAAGGTTCTTTATATATGAAGCACCTGACAGAACCCTGGTTTCATACAGAACCTTAGAGGTTAGGATGAGTTCCTGGAAAATCATGTTGCTTGGAAACTACAAAAAAATAACAAAAAACAAAAATATTCAGCCAAAACAGCAAAAAAAAAAAAGAAAAAAAGAAAAAAAAGATTTGTTTTGTTTTGGAGAGAGTCATTGCCCGAAATAGTGACGTTTAATAGTGAAATTTAATTAGCCTTTGATTGTTATTGACGACTGATATAATTAATCACCTGAGAACACGACACTCAAATTTAATTTCCAAAACTTTATTTTCGGTTTTGGCTAAATTAAAAGAAATTCATTACGGTGCAACACTAACAAAAAGATAAAAATTAGTGTTTACATTCAGAAAAAGAGACAAAACGAGTGAGGTTAGAAGAGGAAGAGACATGGAAAGGGATAGAGAGAGGGAAAAGGGGGGAGAGGACGAGAGTGTCGCCCCCTCAGCAGTGCAGCTGCCCAGCAGGCAGTGGGAAAACAACAGCGGGGTCCTGCACAGCTGTGCCCGGAGTGGGGCCTGTCACTAGCGCTTAGGTTGACAACCACTCGCCGCTCGTTGGGGCCCCCTCACAGGTCAGTGGGTGACAGGAGGGGCCGTCATGCTCGACTGAACAGCCCCCTCCCCAACACGCACACACACAGTCACACGCGGCCATCGGCATACTGGGAAAAGGTGTTCGCCACCTCATCTGATTGGCTTGTAGCAACAACTCCATTTGCAGCGCTCCCCAGGTTCCAAATCCATGTTTCTAATTAAGTGTTACCATCACACGAAGTCTAATGAAGATGTGCCCTTTTCAAACGAGGCCATGTAGTGTTAGGGAGGTGATCATGGTACACATTAATGAACCTCTAATGTGTATGAGGCATGTGTCAGTCTTAGTAACTAGCTCGGCTGTAATGTAATTACGCATGATCTGAGCTATCCATCCAAAAGAGCTGGCAAAAGCTTTGAGAAACTTCGTTTTTTGCAACAATTTGCTATCTAATCTGATCTAATATGTGCTAGCAGACTGCCATCTCCTCCAATTAATATTGCTAAGGCAATTTTCTAAATATAATATTTCACAAAACGCAATTGCTTGATAATTTGATATCTCAACAAATCTTTTGAGAATGCTCAACATTATAAAAAACACTAACATAAGTCGTTATAATGGAATATTCCCAGTTTAGAACAAGCTCAGCCGACAACAGTTGTGGGATAATTTCCACATGTCCCTTTTCTTTAAAAAAGCAAGTAACAGTTAGGTATTTTCAATGGGGAAATACGTAAATGTTAAAATACTCACCGTATCAATAGTGTATTCAAAAGACGTAAATAATATGTGTTACCATGATTTTAGTGTGAAAAAAACCTTTTCTGTGTAGTTATATCCAATATTACAACTTTGTTGCAGTGTTATTTTAGTATTTATTCATATTTTGAATTATCTATTATTTTAATTTTAGTACAAGTTTTAATAATTTTATGTGATTTACCAACTTAGGGTATGTAGATTTATAGTTATCTTTCTCAGTTATCCATGTATTCTTAACAGCTCTATTCAATAATGTATCTAATTCTTCTTTATAATTTAGTGTGGGATTAAGCAATAATTTCATATAACAATTCTCATCCCTTAACATCTCTTTCACCTTTGTTACATACTTCTGTTTGTCCTGTATCACTATGCAGGATATTCCTTTAAATGAAAGTTAAAATATCATGCAACAAACTCAAGGCGAGCAAGGATTCCCCTACGAGGTCACATGGCAAATATTTATACGTTAACTGTGGGTGTATTGTTTCTCTGTTTAGCATCAATGGTGCCAAGTGGGGCATAAACTTGCCAATAAGCAAATCAAATACAATGCACTGGGCTTCAAATGCAGAAGGGGACACTGCTCGCTCTAATGCTGAAACTATGGTGACGGGAAGCTGAGTCTGGAAGGTTACACACCTATTAAACATGGTGGAAGTATTGTTCTGTGCCTTTAACACATCTGGGCCCATCAGCAGTGTTGAGGTGGCTTACAGTGATTTAACATACTGTCGTTATGAAATATGAGGTGGCAAATGCAACATTGTTAAATTGCATTACAGGGGCTGGAATGAGTCAACAACACGCACCACATGATACACTGTCCTACGTATGTTATGTACGCATCTGTCTTATATTTGATTGTATCATATTGTTATATGGAGGAACAGTCCACTACGTGGTTGAATGACAATGAAGCATGACTTGACTTGACATTTGAATACTATTATAATAATGTCCCTTTATGTGAATCTGATAATAGTAAAATGCTCACATATTTGGATGCATATTTCATTTAAGATGTAAGGGGTAGTAGACCATATCAGGTTCCTCGCATAATTTCTATGAATATGAAATCAGAGTGAAACAATAATACTAGCTTATGAAGCAGTAAAAATGTTTTGAATATGTAATCACAGTTCAGTGATTACTCAAGCCCTATAAACCACGTTTTAAACCTTAAAGTAACTGTGGGGATTTTAACTTACGTTTATTGTCTAATAGGTTTTAAATTGTTATAGCACTATAGCAACTCTGCTGAAGTTAAATTCTTATTTTTTCTGGTATCACATGGCACACACACATATATATATTTTTAATAAATGTCCTTTAAATGTAGCTCATTTTTAGTCATGTCATAGGCTATACACGTTAGTACATTTCATTCAGACTGAATTGGCATAATTTTACTAGACAATAAAATTAATATGCAAAAGAGAGAAACCTAGCAAACAGGAAACATTCTCAGAACTGTCCTATTGTTCTTGTTCTGGCAAGGATCTCTCTAAGTTATTAAACAAACGTTCTTCCAGTAACATTAACAGAACATTCATTTAAAGTCATCTCTTTAATAACATTATCCAAATGTTAGCACAAAAACATTGTTAATGGAACGTTTTTTTTTTCTTAAAAGTCTTAGTTTTTTTTAATGTTAATACTTGTTTCAATGAACTTCAAAATTGGAATGTTCCCTTAACGTTTGCATAACCAAGAAAAAACGTTTAAAAAATAAAAAAGGACGATTTTAAAGCTCAGAGAACATACATAAATAACAATTTCATAACTTAATGAGAACGTTAGAAAAGTGTTGTTAGCGGGGCAAATGTTTAATTCAGTAGTTTAGGAGTGACCTACTCTTGTTTCTGCTGCCGTCCATCTCAAGCTGAGCTGTGCAGTCTGTTCAATGGCCGCTGGTGTGGGGTCAACTCTGACTTTTTGAGTCCATCCAACAAGTAGATCAGCAGGAGTAGATGAGCTGATGCCTGAGGGAAGAGGAACAACTCAAAACGAATGGCATCAGGACTCAATAACAGCTGTGAGAACACTGCTTCTGTAGCAAAACCGTTGCATTGTTTGTTTGATAGGTTTGGGAACCAAAAGCTGGTTCTTATTTAGAACTTTTTCCATGTACAAATGTTCGAAACCTTATGACGTTCGAGTTCGTTAAATGTTTCGCTCGCGCGTTAGGACGGAACGCTACTTTAGTGAATCTATTCTACAGTGCAAAACAGACGTAGTCCCCGAACAAATGACTCTTGTGAATCGGTTCTTTATAGCAGACAAAAACATACAACGCAAATTGTGTAGTCCAATTCCCAAACCGATGATTCCTGCTGTGAAACGTTTCTTTAATATAGGCCTATATTTAAAAAAAAAACATACGAACAGCGCAAACAGTGTAGTGCGATTCCAGAATGAATGACTCCTGTGAATCGGTTCTCAACAGTGAATCAAAAACACACGTACACTGCAAACAATATTCTTCAGTCCTCGAAAGAATTAATAATGTGAATCGGTTCGGTTTTCTATAGTGAATCAATAAAATACGTTCACGGATGTATTTCTTCATACAGAACTATTAAACAACCAGAATCATAGGCTATATATATATATATATATATATATATATATATATATATATATATATATATATATATATATATATTGCAAACCCTACTGTTTTAGTACATTGGCATTTGCTCAACTAATGGCAGTACTGCATTGCTTAGTGCCTGTGTAATTTCAGCTAACCTAATGTCCAAATGCAAAACCACAGACCAACATGAAAGCCACCTCAGCCCCCATCCATGTCTATTTCCATGCTACTGACATCATTTTCCTCATTAGATAAATTTAGTGACTAGACTCATGGAGCATAATGCCTTTTTTGAGTTTCCGAGTTCATTGGAAAAGATTAGATTACTCAACAGTGATCCGGCAATTGAGATGGTGTCATCTTCTGCGATTAGGCTTCAGAGGACAATCCCTTCTCCGGATCTCCGGCCCTGGAGGGGAGGCAGCGAGGGAGAAGATTGTTGCGCTTGACACGTATTAGAGTAAAGCCAAGCAAATCAGCAGAGCTTAGAGCTGACCTGTGCTATCTGTTATGTATCGGCCTTAGACTAACTCACACACTTCATTGATTTCACACTCCTTTTCCCACAAATAACTCCCTTTCCTTTACTTGTGCGAGGCATTGGGCTGTAAGAACCCTACTGGGTAATTTTAAATCATATACTAAAACCCATTTCTTGGCAGATTTTTTGTGAGTCATGTAGCATAATGAGACAAATGTAAGTTGAAAGATCTGCAGTGATAGATTGAAGCAGTTTGGCTGTTTTATTCGTTTTCTATTTTTTAAAGTGCATAATTCTTGGAACATCAGGGTGAGAAAGTGTGAAATCCAGATGAGCCTGAATCAATTCCAGTCACATGTCGATTTGAACACGGACAGAGAACAGAACGTACCTCGACTCACTGATCCCCACAAGGTTCGCTGAACCAGAAATCACCCGAAAACCCAACTATAACAAATGTCCTAGTAAACGGAGAGCAGATGTGGTTAGGAAAAGTATTGTTGTCTAAGTATTGTAGATACTAAGAACAAACACAACACAAACCAACCTGACAAAAAATATATCACACGTATAACGAGCCTCTGTACGCCTCCCCTACAATAACTTACGTTTCTTTGAGTTGAAGCATGTCTAATTATATGTTATGCAGATGCTACTTTTAAACAGCACCTTTCTGTTGAGTTAACGAAAAGACTTGCCCTCTGCGAGAGCATCGCCACCTCAGACAGAATTGCACATATCTAATTAATGCATAATGTGTGGGAAGACATATCATCTTCTTTCAAAGAAAGAAAAAGTTTCATTCGAATACACTGCAATTATTAGCTTAGGTTCACATGTATATGTTCACATGCATTCGAAGCCTTCAAGTTTATTCGCTTCGCTAAACTTAAACAAGGAGTTTCTACTTTCAAATGTCAAAAGAAGTTTTTCTTAAGTCTTTTGGGGTGTGCAGTGAAATTGATTTAGTCATTTTACTTTCGTAGTGCGACAAGTGAAACAGGATGTTTGTTTATGAGAAATTTGCATATTCGTTAACATTATCCAATAGTCTGTGTGGCCTGGATAATGTTACCGGAAAAGGAAGTCGTTTTAGTGTCAGTTATTTTTTAAGATTACGACGACTACATGAAAATTCTTATAGGAAAATCATTTGGAATAACATGTCGTGAATTGATTAATCATTTAAAAGAAAGTAACTTACAAATAAAGTAAACTGAAATTTTGAAATCGAAAAGTCTTTTTAAACAAGGTGAGCTTTTGCCATGTGTTTCACAGTGGACAATATAACTTACTATGTTACTTTAAGCCAGTGCAAAGACAGATCCCTGGTCAGCACATTACTGCATGCTGGGTCCCTCGTGTCCTGACTAATCCTCTTGTGATGAGAGCATCTTCTCCTCCTTTGGCGCTGATGTAAAGGGGAAAAAGACAGTGACAGGGGTCACCTCAAACTGAGATTAGGGCTGGCAGCTTATTAAGTCCCACAAACACTGAGCCCTGTCCAGCCGGAGAGGTGTCCCTCGTTCGGGTCTAGTAATTCCTTTCTTTCCAGCTGTGTAGTTCTCTCGATCACTGTTGTGTGCTTAGCTTGAAACAGAGGCCTACGGGGTTAGCGAGAGAGAACATGCATTAGGTTGGGGATATAGGATTTTTAACAACTTTTGAAGAAAGTACAACCTTGTGTTTTCTGAACATTTGGTTCAGTAGTACACAACTACAATATAAGGACTGTAATATTTAGATATTAGTACAAAAAATAATGAGAAATGTGAAATAAGTACATAGTCTCTTTTAATTCAAAACAATACTTTCATTATTTTTCATGTAAACCATAATCTTTTTAATTACACAATATAGCACATGTACCACGTATATGAGATCATATTTTTCATCTAATTATCAATTGGACAAGTGTTCTCCTAGAAAGATAATTAATCAAATTAACAAACCCAAAGCAGAAATAGACTAATTAGCAAATGTTAAGACATTCACACTCTCTTACGAGACTAATTTGATTAATGCCACGTTTTCTTCTCAGATTTAGACAAAACATCAGATCAATTAACTGCTTGAAAAGACACTCAACATCTGTCCTAAATTAGCTTTGATTTCAAAGCAGTCAACCTTGAAATTTTCAACATTTGATCAAGAGTCTTGCAGAGCTTAGAGCAAGAGTGAAGTAATCTCGGAGTGCAGCGAATTACTGTTATTTCAAAGATAATTCCTTTTTACAAACTCTCTTTTTCATTCGTAGTCCAAGCGGACTTCATGACAACTTCACAATTGTTGTACTTCATGAGTTACAGGCTTCATTCGGTTATTACAAGTTAATGCATTTAATTCAATTATTAAATGCATTTACTTAATGTAACACAAATGCTAAAGCCTTAGTGACTATTGAATTTAATCAGGTTGATTCAGTTATATAAAATGTTACTACATGGATCATCCACAAACAGGGACTTAAGGCAGATGAGAAATGAATCTGACCTCATGAATCTGATCTACCTGAGGGGTCTGTTAAACTTGTGCTAGCACAATAGAGGTTAGAGATCAGGGTTAATGTCAGTAAAGGTCTGGAGTAAAGACTAACCCTTCCTATAAGAGTCTGAAGAGCTGTTAAAGGTCACAGACCAACAACTCATCATGTTTAACCAGAACTATCTTCTAAACTCAACATAACCCTTTACATTCTTGTCTCATCATATAAGGTTTGGTATGTTCTAATTGTTGTAGGCCCAATGCTTGTAAATATTATTTAATGGATTCAATTATTGGCTACTAACTCAAGGTGTCATCCATAAAAAGTATAGCTTGTAAATTATGTACAATAAAGGGGAGAACCATTGAATAAATAGCTTAAATACAGATCACAACAAATTCATGAAAAATCAGATATGTGTTAATATAAACAACATAGCATAAATACATAAAGAACATCAATAGACTATATGCAAAGTTGGGTGTTTCTTGGGTATAAAAAAGGTAAATATCTCTTGAATACAAATGTGCATCCACTTATTGGACAAATAGTGAGGGTGATAAGGTCAAAAGAGCCCATCTTGAGATATATAATTATTATTTTGCATATTACGGGTAAAAACACTTCACTCATTTTCCATCATATTCAAAACAAAGATGTACAGTCAGAAGAAAGTGAAGAGAGTCCAGGCTTGAGCAACAGCATTAGGGGACAAAACCAAATTGTTTCTGGATGGCTGCTCAGCTCAACCTAAGGTGATGTACCAGGCAAGATGGAGGCCAGACTCCACACAGCTGCTTGCTGCTCCCCGTGGCCCCTCACTTGGGAACACTAACCCTCATCTCAGGGGCCATAAGCAAAGCCCGAGGGTCCCCTGAGACCAATTCCTGCCATCCTGTGGCCCACTTCCGGCCGTCATTCAAATTAGCAACTAAAAGAGTAACAGTGTTTACGTCTGAAGTCATCAGATGAAAGCAATGTGATGTTTTTAGAACGTAACAAAAGACATTTCCAGACTAAGCAAAACATTGTTATGTCTGGAGCATAATAAAACAATAACGTATTCCTCACACCTAAACTTTAAAACCAGAAGGATCAAAGACTGTTTGTTGATATACAATAGTCAAAATAGCAGGTGTTGTGCACTGACAAACACGAGTGTGTGTTTTTCTAAATGTCGAAGTGCGACATTAATTCAAGTCAATAAGCAGATCATCGTTAATCCTTCTAACATCCCAGGGGAGGACCTTCACCGTGGACAAATGATTTCAGTGTTTGCTGTCAAATTATAAACAATCTAATACGGGAATGCTGTGGAGACCCATTGCAACTTCTGGAAGTGCTTTCTCTTATTTATATGAGAACAAAAACATGCCGGCTCGGACAAATTGCGTCCTCTCATATAAGCAATTTGCTTTAATATACTTTTCAATTACTGCTCAGCGTTAGAAGGCAGAAGAGGATGAGAGGAGTGGGTCAGGGCGGCCCCAAAACAATGACAGGGCCCCGAAGCCTCGGGCCCCCTGCAGCTCTCCCATCTGCAGTCATTACAGTGACTAGTCAGACATGAAGGAAAAAGCCCACTCGCCACTCTCTCTGTCACACAGCCGTCAGGCAGGACAGCACAGACAGATATAGAGAGAGAGGAAGATGCCACTATGATTTCATATGCCACTCTGTGGGCCTTGCCCCGAACCATCCATTATCAAAGTATTATTGGCAGAGCAGTGGTCTGTGCCTGTTGGAAGAATCACCAGTACATGGACAGTAGGACTCCCATCAATGAGCGATTATTCAGCAATATTACAAAAATGGTCGGCCCATGTGCCCCCCTCTAAGTTGCATAAACCTTGTACCCTTTCCGAGGGGGACCAAGGGCCACTCATCAAACAAATAGTCAGGGGACCGTTGAACTGCAGCCTGCCTGTGACCCCAGCCTATGAAGGATTATCTGTGGAAGCTGGGAGGACCACATGACTCATCCGAGTGAGGAAATAGACTTTTCATAAGCATAGGGTGAAGTCACTCAACTCCAGCTCCAGGAAGAGCTCTTGAACCTAGGAGACAGACACAGAGAATTATCATGTCAGGGACAGCGACAGAAAAACAGGCACTGTGATAAACCCGTGCTACACGAATTTAATACATCTGACCAGAAGGGGGCCATAGAGGATTAGTATTGGGCTCAGCGAGGCTCTGACCTCATAAGTAATTTTATGAGCCTGCAGAGTCTTATAACACAAAAAGCTGCAAAAATGGAACTTTACAGAAAACAGCTGTAACTGTTGTACTTACACATGACTTTGATAAGCATTTTATTTATTTTGGCTATGCTTTTTGCAATAGCTCACAGAAGGATATTTAATTAACAGAATTGTACTCATAGAGAGAGAGATATATATATATATCACTTTAAATCTAAATATATATACATTTATATCACTTTGAATATAAATATATATAAATGATATTTCACCCAGATAAATGTTAAAATATACTCAGTTATCATAGCAAATTAATACCAGAAAGGGCCTGTTTAAATCCACCCACAGAAATTAAATTGGTAACCCATAACCAGTAGGTAATCCTAGAAAAGTAGTTTTCACTGCAATGCCATAGAAGAACCATTTTTTGCTTCCCAAAAGAACCTTTCAGTGAACAGTTTTTTTAAAGGATTTTTCCCCCCACTATAAAGAACCTTCTTGTGCAATGAAAAAGTTCCATGGATGTTAAAGATTCTTAATGGAATATGCCAATATGCCATTTAAAAATTCAGGAATTTTCATAGACTCCTGCCATTTTAAAATGGACGCCAGGACACCGATTTGAACAGTGGCTGAAATAGGAAACTTTGTAGCTTGAATAAAGCTAATTTTTGTTTGAAAGAATTATTACAAAAAAAAGAGCTGCATATTTTTTAAACCCTCCATAATACTTTGCCCCATAGATCATTTTAAATGAATTATAAGCAATATTTTTTGAGGGAGAAATCTGTACGGCCCTCATCACTGCACCATCTCGGCGCTCAACCCAAAGCAGCATCTGAAATCTCCAGCTGCCCACGGAGACAGTGAGTGAAACTAATACAAGCCCTCACGGCACTCATCAAACCACACGAAGGCAGAAAGAGACAGGGCTCTGCTTCCCACACACAGGCGACGGGAATCGTCCCCGCTCTGCTTCTAATTGAGAGGTGAGTGGCAAATGAAGCCGGACATACAGCTCTCTCCCTGGAGACCCAGCGGCACAGGTCAACGCCTACTTCACACCCTCTGAGCCCAGAAGAACAGAGGGAGACTGAGGAAAAGATGGAGAGTTTTGCCTGGCATGGGTATGCATGTGGGAGTTGGGTCACACCCCAGCCGCCCGCCCAGCTGGCTGCTCTTATCGACTGTCAGGGCACATAAGGGTGTGCAGGAGAGGTTGGGGGTTGCAGGGGTGTTTGCAGGCCACCAGGGATAGAATGACACCCTCTGCGAACTTGTTTGACCATCTTTCACTTTCGGTTCTGTGTTTTTTTGTTACACTAGTGACTAAGCTTCTTTCCCATTGGTGTTCCAAGGGATTATGGGTGTTTGATTGCCTTTATGGTGCCAGGGAGAAAACTTGTAGGGCTAAATTGAAAACCCACACCTGGATCATAAGCATAAATACTTCAAGAATACTTTAACAGAAATTACACACTTTTAAACAAATAAGTTATTTTCTTATATAGATGTGGATTTGACAATTGTGAATAAAATATATTTAAATATTTCCGAAAACTTTGAAATTTAACCTAATAATGTTTAATGGTGTTTCCTGCAACAACTGTTAGTTTTTTGATTAATGATTTTTGTTTCCAGATAATTTTGTTAGAAAACATTTACTACTAAAGATATTATTTGAGTTGCAAAGAAATATGACAAATCAGATGGATTGCAACCATAAGAAAGGTCACAAAGTTAGTGCCAATTAAAAAAAAAATTGTTTTAATTTATTTTAATTTTCGATCAATTAATAAACTATACAGTTAAGTGCCTAATTAAAATAAAAATTAAATGGATAAAGCTAAATAAAAATAAATGAGCCACACATGGCCACAGGAATACCATGAGATTTTGCACGTTTTACAATCTCACATTTGATGTGTTTTTCTTTGAGCAGCGTGGTTTGTTGATTTATTTGCCTGCTCGTAAACAGCTCTCACCCTCTGTGTACTTTCTTTAATCCACTCTCTGTCTCGGTCGGGGTACGTAGATCTGCTGGGCCACTTGTGGCTGACAAACTCGGCACTAGCAATTCGGTGATGCCCCAGTGCGAGGATGAGGCCTGCTAGCTTTGATCAACTCTAAAGTGAGTGCTCTGTTCATACACACACAGACATGCACATGTACACACCACCCCAGCAGTGTTTGAAGACAGTAGGAGAAGGAGCCTGCAGGAAAATGGCATTGCACAGCATGACAGTCTTGCTGTTGTCCAATTTGCTCATAGTTTATTTCTACCGCAGCTTAAGACACCAGCGGTTGCCTGAAAGGTTCGTTCTCCTCCAGTTGTTGTTGTCGTGAGCGCTCGCCCTGACACCTGGAGCCAGAGAGGAGATACAAAAGCATTCAGATGGTGGACAGCTTCAAGATATGACTTAGAACTTGGTCTATGACTATGAAATTGGCCTCAAAAGTGTATGAAAAGGTTCAAACTTGGCAGTTATGGACTCATACACATGCAATTTTTAATGCAAACGTAATTTTGTATCAATTATGTTACAAACTAAATTCAATACATTTTAGGCAATAGTTCATCATTTACTTATACCCTCATGTCGTTCCAAACCGGAATGAGTTTCTTTCTTCTGTGGAACACAAAAGGAGAAGTTGTGAAGAATGTTTATGCTGCTCTCTTCACACAATGAAAGTGGATGGAAACCACAGAACTTATGTGTTTACTCCAAGTCTTCTAATCTGCCATAAGATATTATGCTATAAAATACACACACGGACAGAGGTATATTAGCCAAGACTGTATGTATGAGTGTGTGTGAAAGGGTGAAGATTTTGCCGATCACACTTATTACTCTTAATTATACAAGCTCATTAGGAGCAATATACCATAATAATTCTAAATGTATGTGTTTGTAATTTGGAGGCCAGATACATTTTTAAAATGAAGAAAAAACTAAACCCTGTCAAAAGGGGACATGTTTTAGATAGATAGATAGATAGATCGATAGATAGATAGATAGATAGATAGATTATGCAAACGATAGATATACTGCAGATGAACAATAAATACCAGTACATCCCGATTTTACAAATGATCGC
Organism: Squalius cephalus; assembly: GCF_949319135.1. Classification (NCBI taxonomy): domain Eukaryota; kingdom Metazoa; phylum Chordata; class Actinopteri; order Cypriniformes; family Leuciscidae; genus Squalius; species Squalius cephalus. The sequence goes on along the minus strand of NC_137144.1, from coordinate 19,091,237 downwards.
TCAATATACAGACAGACAATGTGAACACTAGATAGACAGATTATACTAACTATCGAGAGATATAGACAGATTATGCAAACAACATACAGACAGACAGACAATACAAGTGAAATACAGACAGACAGTAGACAGAATAACAGACTGCATAAACACAAGAACTATTCAACGCCTTTTTCGGCTTCTTTCTGCAACAGAAGTAATTAGCGTTCACCTTGACCATTTCAGTCCAGCGCGCTTCTTCCTGAGAACAGATCGCAACTCACCAAGATAAATAAGCTCATTGTGTGACGGGTCTTTGGGTGGCTTACGTGCAAGGTCCAATTGCTCTGTCTAGAGGGTGTGCTGTTGTGTGTGTGTGTATGTGTTTGGGCTCAGTGAGGCAGACAGAACTGGCCGAGCTAATGAACAGCATTGCTTTCATGGACGAGCAAAGCAGGACCAACAGGGCCCCACTGCTCAAAGCCTCCTCATTTCCCCCTCAAGTTCACTCAGCCACCACACAACAGAACTGTTGGAATCAAACATGGCATGCGTGAGTGTGGTCCTCATATCTGGACAAAGCCCAGCAGCATCAAAAGGCCTCCAAAACAGTTCTTTGAGTGGTTTTTGTATCATTGGGCTACTGTATTTGAGAGGTCTTTGATTGCTCTCTCATCTGAGATCAATTCACTTTTGTTTCCCTTCATTCTATTCCCTACTTTTCCTATTATTCACCTTTTTTTGTACCTTGACAAATCAATTATTCATTCTGAGGATGGGAGTGAAGCCGTAGTGATAAAAATGGTGATGTACACAAGTCAATAGGCAACCAAAGGTCCATTGTTTTCAATGGAGAGAAGACTGTAGAAATGCCACATCTCTAGAGTTCGACAACTGACGCTTCTCTACAGGTCCATCAGGCTTCCGTTCCTGCCATATAGACAAAAATAACACATTGATTGAGTCGAACAATGTATTTTTTAAACTTCTGAAGCTCAAAAGGCAAAGTTGCATTGAAGGTTATACTCTATGAAGTATTGTTGAAGAAAACCACAACATTAGTTCAAATTTCTAGTTTTGTGAGTTTAAAACTAGACGATTGTCAATATGTTTGCAAAAGCAACCGAAGGATGTTAAAAAGAAATCCAAGCACACTCTTCCATTAAATTTGAAATGAACACTCTGTGATAATTGGCATGCAAGAAACCGAGAACCCCCTATCCACAGTTGTCTCTAGCTCTTTAGCGGAATTTCACAACACACGGCAGGCCCAAATCTCGTCGAGAGCAGAGGATTCATCTCTTCCCTCGTCTCATTTGCAGTCTTCCAGTATGGGATGGCACTGAAATTGGAATGTTATGCATCAGTGGTCACACTCGAACTCCAACTGTTTTCTCTGCAGCGAGTGTCGAGGCCTGGGGAGCGGCAAGTAACCTGCTAAACTGAGGGTGTGACTTCACGGTCTTTGTGAAAGACCCAGGGCTGAAGAGAGGTGGGGTAGTACCATTCAGTCGGTTCATATTACAAAAAGAGTTGCAATGTATTTTTTCTAAAGATTTGATGGTGCCTTGTTTCTGCTGACAGGCATGCATGTTAGACTGATAAGCGACAAAAGCCTCCATGTAAATCTGAGCAATGAACAGCGGTTTCTATTTCTACAGCGTTGCTCAAAATGAAACCTCATTGGTCCAAAAAACTATACACTAAACATCAAATTTCAAATCAATATTGTTTTACTCACATGTGAAACTATAATTTAATCATGTATTTAAAGTCCCAGTGAACCGGAAGTTGCAACCGACTTTACTTCAGTGTTGTGACATTTTCCAAGTGAAACGGAATATTGTAATAGGTTTTTTTAGCGCACCTCCTCTCCATCCTTTGCTCAGAGCAGACTGATGGTTGGAGGGGGGTGGTTAAGGATATTCAACCCAAGCCATCAAACTGATGTCATCAGAGAGGGAACGCCATTCCAGAGAGGAAGCAAATGTTCCTATTTTGATTAAAGATTACCACGATAAACATTTTTTCTGTGTATTCATTTGCACAGATTAATTGTTCACCACAGGACTAGTAATATGTGAAAAAAAAGGTAAATAAGATCAATTTTGATTTCATGATGACCCAAAGATACATAAATGAAAACTATGAATTACCCTTAAAAAGACAAAACATAATGCCGCTTCTTTCCAAAAATGTAATTAACTTCGCATATGCATGTGCATTCTTCAATTTATAATAATATTATTCAGATATGTTTCTTGTTAAAACTAAAAGACTAAAAGAGAATCAAATTTTGCCAAAAAAGAAGAAAATATTATTTCATTGTTTTCAAGGTACATAAAATGGTAGCTATGAAATTAGCCTTAGCAAGACAAAACAGCCTGTCATTTAATTCCAAAATTTTTTTACAACTAACATATTTTAGACTTTTTATGAAAACTAAAAGACTTAAAACTAACAGACTTAAAAGCATTACATTTAGCCCCCCCCCCCCCCCCCAAAAAAAATAGGTATATTGATCATGTGCATTTAAGACATAAAATGCTTGCTGTGAAATTAGACAAAACCGTCTGCTATTTCATTCAAAAAATGTTTAAAATGTCATTTTCACCACATAATATTATCAAACACACATAATTTGATATGTGATAGAAATGAAAAAATGTAAAGATATGGGGGGAAAAAAATTCTGTGAAGTATGTTCACTGTTGGACATTAATAGTAGACAAATATATTAAACTACTGAGAGTGAGAAAAGTGACTTTATTTTAAAGTCCACAGTTCCGAAAGTAGCCGAGAAAGAGAGCAGTCTACCATCTTGTCACTGACGGCGGTGCAGATTAGCTGTGGCCCGGTTGACCTGGGCGCGAGAAGAGGGCCAGACAGCTGTGATTGCGGTAGAGATTTCACACAGTGTAATTACCGCACTGACACCATGGACTCAGAGGTAGAGAGAGAAAGAGAGTGTGTGTGTGTGTGTGTGTATATATAAGCGATTGTAGAAAGTGTGTAGCAGTGGCGGAGGGGGGAGGGAGCAAAGAGAAGGAGAAAAAAGGGGGCTCTACAGGTTATTAGCACTAAACACTGGGAAATGAAACAGCAAAGTCAATGCGTAATTTGAAGGCCCATCAAGCCTCATCAGGAACAGCAGGGAGGAGAGTGTCTGACTTCATCAGCTCGCTCTCCTGACTTGTGTGGAAAATTACAGTAATTAAAAAGGCAGCTAAGTACTCCGCTGAGCGCAAGGGGATCCTTTCTTCCCCCCCACCTCCCGTCACCTTCAGCGTGGCCGGCTGCTTTTTGCATGACCTCTCCGTTCCCCCCGGCCCTTGCTGCCGGGCTTTGTGTGGAGCCGGAGGGATGGTAATTACCGCCTCACTGGCTGATGTCGTATTGATCAGCCGAGAAAGGTGCCGCAGCAAAATGAGAGTCACAACACAGTGGACTCGGGCCAATCGAAAGGTAATTCCAGCCCGCGCGATGATTCGGCCCTTCTCCCCTCACTCCGCCGCTGCCTCGTTCTCCGCTACCCTTTCATTAAGAGACAGCTGTGATATTGCCGAATCGATACCCAACGCTGCATTGATTGCACTGTCAGCGAGGCTTTCTGCACAAGGCTCAATCAGTGAACTCTGACATGCGCCCTCTGATCCTAATACTCTCTTCACTGTATTGGCACCGCCATTCAGAAACTAATGGAAGGAGAGAGACCGCCGGGCCTACTTGGTTTACAATGACACTCTGGCATCTTTAGCGCTCTGTCAATACTCCACTTATTTGCCAAATTCTAGAGGTAACATCTTTAAGATGAAGTGTTATGGGTAATGATATCGCTGTTAAGGGCTGTCAAAATGAAGTAGCCAAATTTAGTAAATAAATAAAAGTATGGTCCAGCTAAACGGCGAAAGGAAGGCAAACAGATCGATTGCAAGAGAAAGCCAGGCAATAAGGTTGGGCTCAGAAGAAAAAAATAAGGGATGGCCAGGTGACGATAAAGATAAGAAGTCTAACAACCTCTGTCAAAACATTACAGAGGGATGCACCGGCTAATGGGAATCTTAATTATGCTGTTAAGAAAAGCAGTGTACTCTCTGCCAAGACAGCAATTAGGATCGCTCTGTCATATACTTTCGATCACCTGCCCGTAACTCCTACAATGCTAAGGTACGTTTCAGACGTCTCCTCCAAATCTGTTGACGGTGGAACTCCACCCAACTTCTTCAACTAAAAAAAGAAAGTTATCTGAGAAAATAAAAGGTTGTCAATGTTCAAAAAGTCATACGTCAAGTGCAAATGTCACATTGATGATGAGTTTTCTCCTACAAGGAACATTTTTACAGTGAGAGTTCATGCATTCAACAAGGCATGGGGGCAATTCACTAAGAATGCATTGTGTCTGCTATCTGCCCTGATTTTTGTGCCTGATTCACTAAAGGAAATATACAAATGCATGCTCACACAATTTACACAAAGCAACATCTGATTTTGGCTTCTTTAATATTGGAGATAAAGTGCAGTGAGTTTTGTGAATATAGTGAGCCTTATTTACAGAAACAAGGTACTGAAATACATTATGGAAAAGTGGCAACTATTTAGAGAATCTGCACCATAGTGTTAGCAAAAGTTTAAAAAAAAGGGTTACAATGAGCCACTTAAAGAGTGGGGTCCATCTGTAAATTAAAAATAATATATAGATAAACATAATGTGTCGTTAACACGATTTAAATGAGGAAAAAAGTAACATCCTTTTAACATCCTCCAACTCCATTGCCAAGACTAAAAATGATGAGAACAAGATTACAGATATAATAAACAATAATTTAACAGAAGAATTAATGCAAACACTTGCTAAGCTTCATATTTCTGCGTTTAAATCTTCCCCTCATTGGATCCATTCACTTCCATTGTAAGTGGCTCACCATAACCAAAGCATTTGCTGTTTTTAAAGAAAACGAAGGCTGAATTATAATAATTTTTTTGCGTTTACTTATGCCTCAAATGCTGTTGATTGAGCTGAACTTGCATTAAACTTAGTATATCTATTTAACACTACATCTTAACAGAAGAAATTAAGATTGCATATAGATGAGGTAACGTACAACCATTGCAAGTTGATTCAAGCTTAAACTACCCAGTACTGTAATTACTGGTGACTGGCTGTAATTGAGGCCAGCCGTGAGAGATGTTTGTGTCAAGTTTAACAAAGCAGTCATCATCTAGAAGGACCATTCCACTCTTGCACTTTCCGACCGTTCCATTTTCCCTCTCAATTTGGCAAAATCTAGAGGCTGACAATCCCTCCATTTTCTCAGACTGAGTTAAGGGCTCTTAATAACCTACTTCAACTTAACACTTAAAGCAGGGTGAGGAGAAGTGCATGAGGAACACAGGTCATTTTGGAGAAGAGGGTGAATGACAGCTTGGACTTCTTTATGAAAGGCAGGGCCCTCTGAAATAGCTGCTCAGGTGCAGAGTTTGACAAAGGGAAGAGAATGGGAAGATAGGCCTCTACAAGGGTGTGGTGAACCTTTCCAGAGAAGACAAACTGTTGTCTTTAGAATTATTGTGTTGGAGAAACTTAACGTAATGACAGCAGTTGGGGAATTTGTGCGGAGGTCACACCATTTTTAAATTGGGGGATATGATCCCTTTTTAGCATCATTGGGTCATTATCTGTGCTAACAATTGAAACTCCCAAATAATGGAGCGATATTGTGCTGGTGCAGTCAAAAACAGACAGGCTCATACAATGCTCGTACAATGAAATTGAAAGGGATGAAAGGAAAAGCTCTGTTTCTTGTCATTTGAATAGTGAGAAAATTAAAAAGGACCAGCTATACATGAAACGCAGGCTTATTGAAAACATGTACAATAGTACTGTTAAGCCATATTTAGGACTTTGAAGAAGTTAAATAAAAGCAAACAGAGAAATCAAGCTTTTGTTGCACTATGAAGGACAGCAAGTGTCTGTTCAATGAGAGCAAATCGGTTTACTTCCAACATTATTGGAAAAAAGTTTAACATCATAATTTTAATTCAAAATGTAATCAAAACCAAAACTACTTCTGTGGAACATAAGCTTTTTTTAATCCTTTTTTGTCAATATAATGAAAGTCACATGGGGTCCAGTGTTGTTTTGGACCCCACTGACTTTTTGGACAAAAACATTCTTGGAAACATCTTTTGAGCTTCACAGCAGAAAGAAATGTATTGGGACGTTTGGGGCTGGTTTGGGAAGACATGAGGTTGAGTACGACATAATTTAATTTTTGGGTGAATTATCTCTTTAATCAACAGCCAAAAAGCCATTTAGAAAACTGAAATTTGATATGGATTAATTTTGGTATTTAATGCCTACTTTTCACAATCTAGTCAGGAATAAAATCACATCAATCTGAAATCTGTATCTATCAACATTTTTGTGTGAATTCCTACTCAAGCATAGCAAGTTACTGCATTTGCTAGCATGTCCAAATTTGCGCTGACGCTTTCAGCAACTTTTTGAGCTATTGTCTGTTTGAGTGCCTGTGATATTAGTTTGCACTCGCTTGCTCATTGCTCAATGCTTTCTTTCCTCCGTACCCCCCACCGGCCGCCACTAGCATGCATTGAGTAAGGCCGTGCTGTGTATGATTGCCGTGATTCTCCGGCACTCTATTGACAACGTAGCAGGTGTTCGTTCCACATCCTCTCTCCTCTCCCTGGGAGACACTAATCCCCTTCAGGAGGCCTGGCTCCAGCCTCCCCCCAAGCCTCCCCCATCCCTTCCCACCTAGGACAGTGGCACTATAGGCTTTGATATCCAGCCCAAAACCCACAGTCATTGCGCCTGACCGACGTGAGGGGCAGGTGCAACCGAGTCGCATGTTACAATCAAGACACCTCCGCTGCCTTTAGTGTGGGTTCCCAGACCCGCTTTGTTCTTTTTATCCCCCTTTGTTCAATTAGATAAATATAGGGTAAGGAATTAGGGTCATTGACACCACAGTCGCACAGTTTTTTGATCGCCATGGCAATCAAACCTGACTTCCCCCAATTTTTCTTTTCAAAAAAGCCCCAAAAAAGTGCACAGATTACAGATGTATAAAGTGCTTTGAGTACATTTAGCCAAGTGTATACAGAAAAAAAATCTCTTTGCACAGTATGTTCCATTATTACCTGTTTAACTCTATTATAACATTCAATTCAGGGAGCCGCATGTTGCAGTCATATTCTTGTTCTCTGCAAATCCCTGCTGAGCTCCAGAGAAGCAAGCAACACCTCTCATATTAATTAAACCCTCCACGTCTACTGCAGCACCATCATCATAACCTGCCAATCTTACACTGACAAATGTCACAAAATACACATCAAGGTCCCTAAGAAATGACACATCCTCAACAGAAACAATTGGCCGTACTTCAAACTTCCTCACCATTTGAAAGGTTCATCGTAATTCTTTTGGATTCCGAACAGGAACCAATTAAAACACACGTCTGGCTGCATTTTGATTTAAAAGTAAGACAGAGAAGTATACTGAAAGGAAGATAGTGGTGTGGCTAATGCGACACCCCCTTTAATTTGCACCCCTCGCTGAGCAAATATTCACGTTCTTTCTTCACACTTGGAAGTCCTGCTATTGTATACACAAAAAAGCCACTGTTAACCCAACACGGAGCAGGTCAGGCAGTAGTGGGGTTGGATTGTGACCTCTTGGCATGACATCTCAGTATATTATTAGAAAAGCCACACCTTCATCTCTCACACAAAGACAACCTGTGTTTACACTAGCGTGCCATTCTGGTTGTTTTACGCCCGTTCTTCAATATCATTGACTCGTAATGAGTAGTATCCTATCTACAAGAAATAATTGCTCACAAAGCTTTGGTGTTCGAAAGGCAAATGGATCCCATGGTATTAACAATTCGAAGACTTTGAGAGGCAATAGCGGTAAGTACAAGTTTAAATTTGATCTCTTTAACAAGTGAGGCATTAATAACACACTGACATCAAAAGGTAACCTATTTATCAGAGCATTTAGCCAAACGTTTGATGGTTAAATGAACATCAATCTTATTACCGGAGGGCTTAGTTTAATAGTTTTGTTTGGACAAGGATAAAAAGGGTGGCACTGATCTCGGTGGACAGTTGATGGAGTGGACATATGTAAAACACACCAGAGATGTTCCATCTGACCCTACCAGATGAACTGTGCTAAAACACTTCTGTTCCTATTGATGACCCACTTGGTTGACGGCCAGACCTGAAGTACCCAAGGCCACGACAGGCCATCTGGTCAAAAGAGAAAGCACGTTATGACAACTATTTCATATCACAAACTGCAAATTAGTAGGATGATGAAAATTTTACCAGACCTCACCAGCAAATGCTCTTAAAGAGCATGGTGGAACTTTCAAGACAACTTTAGCAAAGTTATGATTAGCCATGTCACATGGTGGATGCTAATTGTTATTTTTCAAGTCTAACAAGCATGCCACCCCCTCCTGCTGCTCAGAGAATGTTTTCAACTTTTGATCCTGACACCTGCGTCTGCCTGGAATTCCACTCCAGCTCCGTTTCTCTCTGATGTACCTCCAGGATCTAATGGATTGTAAAAAGTCTGGCAGGATGTAATCTACAAAACAGAGAATATTTTGTGTGAACTGTGGTGTGGAACACTTCTGCCCAAATCTATGTTTTACTGTGAAATGTAGGAGGGGGAGAAGACCAGTGCACGAGAGAAACATGGAAAAGAACAATACAGACAACAATTCAAAAAGCTTTAAACATTTACTTATAACTCATTTGACCGGTTATCTTCCTCTTTCCAGTTGTGATAATCAAAATTTGTACATTTTTGCAGTTGTTGTAGCATTTCATGGTAACAATGTATAGATTTAGACCAGAATCAACTGTATAACGAAGGTAGATTTTAATTAGGTTGTTAGCCATTAGCTGCAAAGCCAATAATAATGTAGAAACTATGACAACTTACCCCATATAACGGACCACTGCTGAAACCGCGTAGTTTCCTGTTTAGACTGGCGGTAGTGGCGAGAGGCTGTTGTGCTTGGCCTGGCAGTAAAAATATGCCTGGTGACTTCTCTGATTTGTAGAGCTGGTTTAGTGTGGTTGACGGAGACAACGAACGTTAGGGCGCTGGAAAGCGTCCCCAGGCCCAGCGCTGCTCATGGCATACTGGGTAACATTGAGACATGACAGGTTGTGTTTGGACGTTTGGTCGGCCACAGCCATCAGGCAGTGTTATGCAGATTTCTGATGGGAGCAGCGGAGACTGGCATTCCCCCAGGTGCCACGGAGCGCCTTCTTAATAATAGGAAGTGACAAGAAGCAGACGGCCCACATCTCTTCGCTTGCCATGCTGTTCAGGACAATGCCACTTAAACGGGTGGCTGCTAAATTGGGTGTAAGGGAAAAAAGAAACATCAGCCTTTTGTTGTCGTCGTCTTGAGCGAATCGGACAATAAATCAGACAGTTGTCGTAGGACCTACATTAACACTCCTGTTTGGGTGACAAGCTAGTTATTTAGAGAAGCCTGAGATGTGGTTTGCGAGGGCAGAATATGTCTCTGCTGGCACTAGAAGAGCAAATCAATCTGAAATGTCATATTTTTACTTGTCTATTAAATAGACACAAGAAAGGCATTTGGCTGCCATGCTAACAACACCTTCTTCACCATTTCAGTAAAATGGCAACATAAATGGCCAGTGTTTGAAATCAATTTGCAAAGGAAGGTTCTATTAAAGCAACAAGCCAAAAAGGACGTGTTTCACAGCAATTTCACCACAGGAAACGGGTGTTAAAGCCTAATGAATCACTATAGACTCAAATGGCTTGTTGCTTCTACAAAACTGTTGCAAAAATCAACAAGTAATATAGTTCCTAAAGGTAAGCTGTTTATTGTTGCCCATCAATGTAGCAACTGGGCATGATGACATTCAGTAGAATGTGTGGTCAAAGTTGTGCATTTATTGGAATTGTGCAATGGCTTCTAGCGTGGTTCATCCAACCCTAATTCACTTGATATTATCAAAATGTCATGGTTTACCACATTTACTGGATTTTTGAAAAGTTTTACTTAAGTTTATTTTAAGTTTTGCATTTGAAAATTTGGTCACACTTTAAATTAGGTTCCAATTCTCACTATTAACTAACAATTAAATATGACTTTTGCCTCAATAAACTCATAATCACTGCTTATTAATAGTTAGTACGTTAGTTGTTAAAGGGATAGTTCACTTTGAAATTAAATTTTGGTATGTTTTAGCTTACCTCAAGGGCATCCAAGATGTAGGTGTCTTTTTTTCCACAGTAGTTTCAATTTTGATATTTTTAGGTCAAACCGTTCTTGTCTGTCAGTCATTTCATGCAGGTCTGTGGTCACTGTCTCAAAGAGCATGCACAGAGTCGAAATTAAAACAATTCCCCATCGTCCAAATTAAACAATTCCCAATCGTAAGTACACATTGATGGCCTAAGACACGAAACGAGCGGTTTGTGTGAGAAAACGAACAGTATTTATTTAGTTTTTACCTCTTGTAACACAGCCACGTCCAAGTGATCTGGTGCAGACTGGTGCATAGATATATACACTAGATGTCGCCTTGGCTACGCAGTTCTTAACGAATGCCGTAGCCAAGGCGACATCTAGTGTATATATCTATGCACCAGTCTGCGTACACGTCACACAGCAGGATGCGCGCGCGCCCTCAGATCACTTGGACATGGCTGTGTTACAAGAGGTAAAAACAATATAAATACTGTTCGTTTTCTCACACAAACCGCTCGTTTCATGTCTTAGGCCATCAATGTGTACTTACGATGGGGAATTGTTTAATTTGGACAATGGGGAATTGTTTTAATTTCGACTCTGTGCATGCTCTTTGAGACAGTGACCACATACCTGCATAATATGACTGAGAGACAAGAACGGTTTGACCTAAAAATATCAAAATTGAAACTACTGCGGAAAAAAAGACACCTATATCTTGGATGCCCTTGAGGTAAGCTAAACCATACCAAAATTTAATTTCAAAGTGAACTATCCCTTTAAGTTTGGGTATTGGGTAGGATTAAGGGGTGTAGAATATGATCATGCAGAATGAGGCATTAATATGTGCTTTATAAGTGCTAATAAACAGCCAATATCCTAGTAATACGCATGCTAATAAGCAACTAGTTAATAGTGAGAAATGAACCCTAAACTAAAATGTTACCGAAAATGTATATAGAGGCACTCCATATAACATAACAAAGAGAAAGATGGTATTGTCAATTTTGGTATGGTATTATCTTTTCCGGTTTTCCGGTTATGGTGTCCATTATGATATGAATAACCTTTACTGGATAAATTGTAAACCTTAGCAAGGTCCCCACTTAAAAAAACACAATAGTCTCTCTCTTCTCACCGTTTAAGACAATATCGTTTTGTTTTGGGCCCTGCAGCTGGGGGTGAAATGACCAGTGAAATCCGACGGCTGGTGTGTTATTTCACACCCTGGGCAGCGACTGTATGTATTTATTTTCACACAATAGAGATGCAGCCAGGCTGGGCGCTCTTTCATTTTCGTCCACAGGGGTGTTCGCTCTCCGTGGAGCACAATTAGAAGCTCGTCACCGCTCCAGCCATCCTGCGCCTGTGAGGGAGCACTGCTCAGATGCCCCAGCCTCCGCAGGTCCTGACATTGATCCTATAGAGCGGCTCGTTGTGCATGGGAGCTTCAATTAAAACCCCACACCACAACTGCTTTACGCCTTTTTTATACGCGTCTTGCTGACACCAAGGAGGTGAATTACAGGCTTTCATTCAAGATGTTAAAATAAAGATCCTGGTGTACTAGAACATGAGGAAATATGCCTTCTTCATTATTGTATTAAGTATGTTGTCTAGTGATTTTTAACCATGTGAAAAATCTTTGGGAAAGGGATTTTGGAGATAAAACATTGGTGGAAAATAAGTTTCTGGTATGTAAAATGTAACTGTGTTTTTTTTCTTTTGATTTATTTTTGGTTTAGTTGCTTTAATTGGTTAAATAATAATAATTCTCAAAACTGTGGTTTTTTCCCCCACAAAACGTACTTTCTACATATATTTCCAAATAGCAGCTATATATTATGTAAGCCATTTTTGCCTTGGAGTGAAATAAATAATAAAATAAATAGCGGCTTCTCTCACAATTGGGGCTTTATATTTTGTAACTTGCAACTTGTCATAAATGACAAAAAAGTCACAATTAAGTTATTATGAAACAAAAAAATTAAATTGAGAAATAAACTTAATATGGTGAGAAATGAAGTAAATCAATAATTGCAACTACATATCTCATAAGGTGACTTGATTTTTCATTTCACAATCTCACAATTGCCTTTTTAATTTTTTTGCACAAGGAAGAAATTGGCTTCCGTAATATTTTAGGTAAGAGTTCAAGACAGAAAGTAATCTTTGTGCGACAGAAAAAGTTCTTTCTTTGACATCATTTGCTTGGTACTCTCTGTACATAAGCTGATTCGGGAGAGAGCAATCGAATAGGAATTTTCCACACGGCGACAGGGCTGCAGCATTCTGACAGGTGCCTGTTGGAATTGGACAATCTCAGGTTGCAGAGTGTTATTGTCTGTGAATTGTGTGTGGGCGTACTGGACATTACTGCAGGGCTTCATAACTCCAGACAACAAAAGGCTGTAGAATTGTATAAATCACATAAATTCTGTAAAGTTTCTTCCTCTGTCTTTGGAGGTCTTTTAGAGAAACAACAAGCGCCCCAAATATGTCAAAGTCATCTAAACCGATTATACTGGATACAATTTTCTCATAATTTCTGAGAATAATTTCGGACTTCTGTTTACCAGACTTTCCTTCCTGTAATGTTTTCTTTTACGCACTAATCAAGAATTCAGTCCAACAGCCACTAACATCTCCAACACAAAGCTCACTCTCAAAACAGCCTTGACATTCTGATGCAATGCAATACAAATGCAGAAATTTCCATAAATCATTAGGTGGTGATATTCACAATAAAGAAACCTACTGTGATTGTCTATCCTGGTGGGGACAAAACTACATGTGGTAGGCTCACAATAATATGCAATTGCTTTAAACCATATTCCCAAGTGCAACAGCTCTGATCTCTTTAGACGTATGAAAATCAGCTCCACAGTCAGCCTCATGTTCAGTGACATTTCACAGTATTGCTGGAGATACACCATTGAACCCCAGTTGTAATAGCACCTACGTTGCAGAGGGTGAATCAATATGACAGGGCAGGCCAGGGTTACACTAAGAACATCTGTGCTAAACCTAACAATATCGCATGAAAAGAAACTACAGGTTGTGCCATCTGACACAAAATGGAATCTAACTTTAACAACACCAAAATTAATAGAATTTTATCAGAGAAACTGACATGAAAGATATGAACGTACCAATGTGCACTCGCAAAGAAGATTTTCTAGAATACCATGTGGTACATTTAACTTGTTAAAAAACAATTGTATTTGTTTTATTTAAATTGCATTTAATGTCAATTATTTTTGAATTACATTTTAAAATATGATCCTTAGTGGAAGTCACTTTCAAGTTTCAAGTACTAAATTAACTATTGTTTTTTTATAACAGTGTTCAGTGGTTGAAGATACAATATTGGAACTGGTTCTGAATGTTAATCAATTTAATTAATTCTGAATAAAATAATGGTCTTCTAAATGAATTCTAACGTCAGTGGATATGCACAAAAGCAGCGCACACACCTCTCAGTTGTGCCGCCCATCTCACTCCATCCAATCCCACCAGCATCCCTGTGGCTAGTCTGCTTCCTGCCCATAACTCTTGCTCTATAACCTGGCTTCAACACAACCAGATCCCCTCCTGCTCCATCTTCAAAGCACCAGACTAGACCACTTCTCTGAACCAACTGATCTTTGATCCCAATGCGGGGACCAGGTTTCCTGGGGATCATGGGCTTGCACACACCACCCTGTCCCTGCCTGACTCACCTGGGTCATGAGAAGGGAGCAGCTGGGTTGAGGGTGTTCAGCAGGCCCTCCGCAGATGGATGGCTAGATGCGCAGTCTCGCTCATTAGTAGTTTGGCACACCTGACAGGTCTGCGAATCCCTGCGAGGCAACTTCATCTTGACTGCAATCAACAGCAGTTTTGGCTTGATTTTGGGGTCTAAACATGGGAGAGAAACGCAATAACCGTAAATTGGCAAATTAAACGCATTTCATTGGATTTTTAAAAAACAACAACATCTACAACAATTTTGACTATTTATTTCTAAATGGTTTTCAAACTGTACCAAACAGAACACCTTGAATATATGTTAGAGTAACTTTTGAGTAACTACACAAAAGGTTCTAAGTGGTGTTTTGAGCAAATTATGGCACTGTTTCAGAATTAAACCAGCAAACAAATTTCACTCAATCTTCTGAAGCTCAATAACTGTAATTTACTTCTAACCAAGCATTTTGAATTTTTTTCTAGTTTAACATTGTTAGTTTAACATATTCTAGGAATATTTTGGATTGAACCACTGGGAGACAATTGGCTAAAACCATATAATTTGACTGCAAAGAGAAAAGCAGGTTTTTTTTGTTAGGAATTCAATTCGGAATTCAAATAAAACCACCATGTGTTGTAGCATAAAATGAACATCATCCAAATGTGTTCTGTGTTCATGTCCATAGAGGGGTGAAAAAAAGGTGGGAATGAGTGCATCTGTCTCCGCTAAAAACACACACGCACAACCACACACACCAAGGCAGATTTCTCAGGAATAGTCATCAGTCTCTAGGTGGCAGTGTTGTTATGCCACCCGAAATATGGATGCCACAAACCTGAGAAACTCTAGAGATCTATATTCTCTTATTTAAAAAGCAACGAAGCGCAATGCAATGAAGTCTTTCATTGATCACAGACATCACACTTTCCCCCCCGTCTTTTTCTCTCAAACCTTTTCTTCTTCTCCTGTCATGGCAAATATTCACCTTACCCAGTGAAGCAAATTGCTGACACCTTTTTAAGAAGTGACAACTGTGTATATTTCATGATAGCAAATTCCATTTTCATATCAAGCGAGACGAGAATACAATTTTCACTTCATTTAATCAAGGTGGGGACGTCTACGGGTTATGGCACTTAAAGCTGTCAGAAGTTTAAGATGCACTATTGCTGTCAATCTCACACCCTGATACTTAATGAAGGAGTTCATTCAAAAACTTTCTAATTAGTGCAGAGAAGGTGAAGCTTTGTGCCATTAAAATAAAGTACGTGGTTCTTTTTTTTCATTTGTGTTCTGAGCCACAGTATATATAATTATATCATGATTAGTTGCTTTAGCTTGAATAGTACAAAGATCATTTGACAAGGTGAAAAATAAATTAATACTGAATATATACAATTTCTGAACTCATAGAGCTTGAGTGATTGAATGGAATTCAAGCAAGTTTAGGCAGACCACTGATCGCTAAACAGTATCAGCTGATGCTCACCTGATTTGTTACTCCACCTACTCTAATCAACTATAGTATTTAAGCTCATTCAAAGAATGCTCCACAGTCTGCAGCACAGACATTTACATCCACCTCCACCCCTTCACCTCCTAGCATCTTCATTATAGAGCAGTGGATTCTGTATAGAAACTCTCTGTACGTAATCATTGCATCTCCTTCTGTAAACATATGCTAAGAAACATTTGGTTATTAAAAGGCTTGGGGGATTTGTGTCTCAAGGATGTATCTCAAGCTGTCTTGTATGGCAGCTCGAGCAACTTAGAGCCTAAGCCTCTCGCCAAATCCAAAGATTGTCAATAAATTTCATTCTCAAAGTGATCCTGAGTGAAACTTATTTCAGACAAAAAGAATTGGGAGTTCAAAACAAATGTTCAAACTATTTATAAGCATTATAAGCAAAGTACTGCAACAGCTCTCACTTTCTAATGGTGCGAATGATCGGAGAGCTAGTAGCGCTGGCCTCCACCATTCAGTCTGAGAACCATCACCAAGCTGCAGGCCTGTTTGTCTACAAACACTGACTAGCAACCCCCACAATAATATTCTGTCCTTCTTCACCCCACCCCGCAATGCACACACTTGTATAAGCACACACACAAATATGCTTGGTCAGTCACATGTACTCAGCATCACCATTCTAAAGCTATTGTTAATTTGACAGGACACACCCGTCAACCAGATAGGGTAACTGAACTTCCCTTCTAAATGCATGATTATGTCTAATACTCATGTGCAAACACAAAAGAAAGATACATGATGAATCTGACAGGAATGGAGTAGTGAACTTGAGGTAAAAATCTGGTTTTGGAAGACAGCATGCAATGATGGTAAGAGGCGAGTCTGAGGTATACCAGTAAAAAAACAGAAGTGAAACGTAAAAGTCAGAAAAAGTATAGATAAGGCCACTACATACTACTACATTAAAAACCAAACATATACACAAACATTTCAATTATATTAGAAAGAACAGTTTTGCCATCTGAATACGTAAAAGATTTCCAAACTTGGCTGACACTCATTCTCAAGCACCCACACATGTAATTACCAAACTCGTTTAGAAATCAAAAGACCGTTTGGGCAAAAGAATATTTAAATCTCAGAATTGCTGATTAGTTTAACATGACGTCCATCTTAAGTTCTTCTAAACTTCGAGTGAACCTGGCCCTTCCCATCACGTGAGAAAGCTGATAACAGTTTAGACATGTCAGTCAACGGCAGGAATTCCAATAGACAGTTAAGGAATTCCTTTAGGTTGCAAACTTGAAATTCATTTAGCTGCTTTCTATTTGTGTGGGAAGAAAACGTTAATAATCGGTGAGTGTGATTGCAGGGAGGCAAGAAAGTAGAAAAAGACACCTGTCAAGCCAGTGAACCATATCTAAACTGACATACATCAGTCTAAAGGAATTAAACAATACTTAATTACTTGGTTGTCAATTTAAAGTAAAACTGTGCCAATGCCCCTTAGCCCAAACCATTCACTTACCTGTCTCAGGTGTGCCTGGTGTCCCAAGAGACCCTCTTCAAAGGGCCTTTGTGAACCCCTCACATTTCAGAGGCCTCCATAAATGCCTCCAGTGAAAATACTGACCTCCTCAACTGTCCATGCATTCCTGAGACATGCGATAAGAGCATCTTCTCTCTCCCATACTTCATGTATTCTGATCCATTTCACGTCGCAAAACCTGACCTGTCAACAGAAAGAATCTACACTAAGAACCCAACATCCAGCTCCTGCCCGAGTGTTGGCCACCATCAGGACTGTGTACGTATATATAGAGGGCCCCCCCAACGTCAGGACTCACAGGCACACCTGAATGGGCTCGAAGTGTGCCTAACTAGCTGCACACCGTGTCATGGTGTGCTCTGATTGCCTTATCTTCTCATTTATCACAGATGAATTGGAACCAGCCTTGCTGAAAGCTCCTTTCATTGTTGGGGAATGAAAAACTGTGTGAAGCCCGGTGTGCATCTGAACAAGGGGCCTTCTGTCAACCCCGAGTGGGTGAGGAAGAAAGGTGAGTGGAGAGGAAGAAAAGAGAGAGGTGGAGAAAGAGAGAAAGAAGGGAGAGAGAGGTAATGAATAAATGTGAGTGAAAAGCAAGATTATGTCAGCCTCACAAGTTATTGAGATTCCCCGAAAGGTAACAGTGAACCATGATGCTTAACAACAGTGCTTCACACTAACCAACCATAGGGCGAAGTGAGCATGTTTCCGCCAAGTTAACGCCCTGCCAAGCTCATCTACAACAGCTTTGGTCGGTGTTAAAATGTAAACAACAAAAAAATAAAAAAAATAATGAGGTGTGTGTTTCTCTCTATGGAAGACTTGCAGCACTCATCAGTCACACATACATTTAATTTGCAAGTTTTGACAAGCAATGGCTGTATGCCTGATGCCAGCCTTTGCTGTAAATGAGATGCAGATTGTTAATACAGTACAAGAACCACTAACGTTACAGCACACAAGATGTGTGTTACATGCGGTTGTGGACAAGTTGTTTAAAGAGGACCCTACCCCACACCCAACTTTTTGACTCTACACCCCACACACATTTTTAGTTGGTCCTACAGTATATGACAGCTGTCCTTCCAAGTGTCAACACTTGGCCTGGCTGTCGAGGCTTGCTCTGTCCCTCAGGGGCCTGATTTAAACCCTTCTTCTTCTAAATATCTATGCCTCTCTGAATTTGGCTCACCACGGTACTGAGGAGAGTGACAAGTGCACCACTGATGAACTTTAAGCAAAATCTCTCACAGCTGCTTTGCTCTGCAGTGATCCCATTAAATTGACAGCGCTCACCTGAGGGGGTGGCCAGCAAAGTATTTACATGGGACATCTTCACCACGGCCATATGAAAAATCTGTTCAAAAGAGGCTGCCCCAGCTCTGAAGACAGGTACTTCCAAGATCCTGAGCGATGTTTTAATTGCCTGGATAAGGTGCAACGCTAATATGGATGGTGGCAAGGCAATTGAGAGTTCCTCATCCTTTCCCTCCCCCTAAATCAATGCACACTTTTACAGAATAGCTTGTGAGTCATGGCTGCCCTTATATAAAGTGAGGTAGCTGTGCATTAGATATGCTGCCGGAATCTTCTGCTTGGGCGAGTGGACTGAGAACGATGTGAATTGTTAATGCCTTTCTGCCTCAGTTCACGCCTGCTGATTGATCAACTCGCAACTGTATCTACTCTTTCTTCCATGAAATCCGGTGTTAGTGTCTGTGTATGCGTGCATGGGGGAGACGAGGCAGAGAGGGTTCATCAGATTTCGGGTTAAATTGAGAGTGAAGGAGGTTTGCTGTGTAGATAGAGGGAAGGGGGGAAAGACATGTTGGGGCCCAGCCTCCAAGCAGCATGGGCCCTAAAGGAGGACATTCAGAGGCACTCCGCCGATCACACGCTCCCTGAACTCCAATGGGACCCAAATTGTATGGGATGTGTGGGTCTTTTCCCAACATATTTATATCCTTTACTCTTTACAAATCCACTCAAACGCGCATGCTGCTGACTGGCAATGGGGTGGGTGACGGGGTGGGTGGAGGGTTAACAGAACAGTGCTGTAATACAAGAAGGCTTATTTGATTTTGGATGCACACAGCACAGGTTACCTCATAAATAATGCATTCTACTGTACAAACTGGGAGCTATGCTGCGACTTGTTGCTTTGTGTTTGATTCCACCAAGATAAGATTATTCAGTAGAGACAGAAACAGTCCTGTGAAGCTAGCGTCTGTATAAGAATACAGAATTTGGCTCTGCTTTGTACTTCCAAGTGTCAATAAAACTAGAGTCCTTTGACTTGTCTTTTTTGGGAACCAAGTATGCCTGGAAAGAAAGGGAAAAAATATTGAATTACACTTAGGACCAAAGCAGGTGACAGTCAAAGGAGGTTCAGAGGTGCTGAAGTGTGCGTATGCTCGCAAGTGTGGGTTTGGTAACCACAATCACACTTGGCTACAGTGTTGTTCTCCACAGTAAAGGTTAGTGACAGACTGGTCCCCAGTGCTCCAAGCAATCACTGCAAAGGTGTCGGAGAGGAGATCTTCTGCTTATGAGTTACCACGGATGGGGCCTGCCCTTACCAGGACGCTGTGGTGAAATTAGCATTTAACACTGTTTAAAATTGAAATATATGTATTATTAATTTGCATATGCATATGCATTTGTTAAAGGAATTTGTTAAAGGAATATTACAGGTTACAGGTCATCTGAGGAAAATGTTATATGCTCGCCCAATGGATTTCCACTGTAAGTTTAAAACTGTTTGTTCTTCCAAACAGGGAATGATTTTTTTTTTGTGGTATATTTGATCAGTGGTATATAGACTGTAACTCTTATTAAACCCAGAATATTCCTTTAAAGCATTATTAGAAGATATCATGCGATAGTTGCTTATCTCACCTAAATGTACCTTTCTAAGAAAATGGGTCCAACGTCGAAATTGTTAAAGGGATAGCAAGACTTGCAATTACTGACATTGATTATATACAATATACAATCTTTATTTTCTAAGGTTTAAACAATTTTCTCACAACTCATAGACCTTCAAATTATCTTTACGAAACATGCAAATTACACCCAATATGTACATTTTGTGATACACAACCTTTAAGAAGATGCACCATGATTCATAGATCTTATACTAATCTCTGTGTGATTAGACTGACATCTTTGACACAAAGAGGAATGAAGGGTTGTCAGTCACTTCACGTTATTACATGCCAAGTCACATTATGGTGGCTCTGAGGACCTGGCACCGGCGGGTGAAGCCCGTCATTCCCCTCAGCAGCATCCACTTACACTCCAGGTGCCAGCACCAAGAAGAAGCAGGCTGCCATTCCGCAGGGAAGAAATAGTGCGGGAGGCGAGCATGTTAGCATGTGGAAACTGTCTACCCTGTCTTCTCTTCTGCATTGCCTGTCACTACAGTATACCATATCACACAAACATACCTATCAAGACAAGGGCTAATCTGATTGGACCCTGCTGAGATCATCCAGATAGATAGAATGCATAGAGGAAGGCTAATATTGTCATGGTTATTTGAAACATTCAAAACATTTGTGGCAAAGTTATGCATTGGCGTTCTATGCTGTTAGCTGGAAGGTGTAAAACTAAAGCCAGTTATAAGATCATTGCTCTAATTCCCTTGAAGGTGCTGTATGTAATTTTTTTTGACTGTACTAAGGCATAAAATACCATAATATGAGATTTAGGAAACAAATCTATAATAAGTCTTACTTGCCCACTCGAAAAAAAATGACCATTTTAGATTATGACCATTATTTCTGCTACTGTTCTGTTTAGCTCAAACAGTAGTGGTTGTGCATGAAACCGTAACCAGACAAAAAGTTACCATGAGAAAGACTGAAATATTGAGTTTCTATTGCAATATAACAATTGATATGTGTTTCAGCTTTCCCAATGGAGATGCAGATGACAGGCTAGCATCAGTTGTAGTATCCCTGTCTTCTGAAAGCTCTGCACTCCTTGTAACACTGAATTCAGTCTGTGCATTAGGGTATAAAAAACACTTCAATGATCTTTTGAAATTCATATAAGGTTGAAAGAGGGAATTACATATCACGAGAGCAGTGAAATAGCTAACCGTGTGCATCACATTCCATCAAACCATCTCACAAGAATAAAAACAGTCTAGTCTTGCAGAAGGAATGTAGCATGCCACATAGTCGCGTTCAACAGAAACGCGTTGGAGGGGGATTTTCTGTTCAGTTTTAAAGCATGCTGCTGGGGATTCTTCACAAAAGGTGTTTGGAGAAGCTCTCTGAGGGATTGCGGTAGAAAGGACCTGAAAATTGACTACTCACTTAAAAATGTTGGGTTAAAAATAACCCAACGAATAACCCAACTGTGGATTGGTATAGCACCTTCCCAACTGTGGGTTATTTTAACCCAATGCATTGGGTTAAACTCCAGTTGGGTTAAAATAACCCAACAGTTGAGTTAAATATTTATTTTTATTTATGACCTTATTTTAATAAATAAAATACAAATTGTTTTCAAATACAGATTGTTTATTTGTATAAACAATACATATGTTTCAACAAATATATTTTTCAATTACAAACTATATATTGGGGAGTCTAGCATTTAATGTAAATATACATAATTGTGTACATAAATTCAAAATGCACAAGTGTATACAACACACATAATAAATTCAAAACCTATGCAAATATGTACAAACAGTACACATTCAAAACCTACACAAAAATGCACATAGCATACATACAATTGTACAGCATACAGCACACAAAAATTCTAAATGAACACTAAATTTAGAACTACACATTAATAACCTATACATTTAATTCAATAACCTATACAAATATGGACAGAATACACAAATTAATAACAATAAATCCTAATCACAACTTTATTAAAAGGTCTTCACTGTACACTGAATGCATTGATGTGTTAGTGTAAACATACCTTGAGTAATAAAACTACAAATACATATGTTGACTACTGGACCTAATGATGATGATGATCAAAGTTCTTAATGAGGCAGGACCTCCTCCAGATATATTAAAATTTGCATGCTACAAAAACTCCCAAAATGGGTGCAGAGGTCTTGAAATAGTTTATGTCATAGATGTAAAACATTTTTGAAACACATCAAGTCATGTGGATCCGGGCTTGTCTCACTGTTTCTCACTTGTCTCCAACCTTAAAAGAATAAATAATGTTCAGTTGGGCATGCACTGTGACAACATCAACAGTGTTAAATTATGAAAAAGTTATATCAAAGCAGAGCTGTATTGAATTAAATTATGGTCACTCTAATTAGTCATTACACCTGCTGTTAAATGGTTAGTTCACCCAAAAATGTAAAATCGGTCAATAATTACTCGCCCTCATGTCTTTCCAAACCTGTAAGACTTTCGTTCATCTTCGGAACACAAATAAAGATCTTTTTGATGAGTCTTACAGATTTCTGTCCCTCCATTGACAGCTACACAACTATCACTTTTAATCCCCAGAAAGGTAGCAAACACATCATAAAGGTAATACATGTTACTCCAGTGGTTCAACCTCAATTTTATGAAGTGACATGAGTATATTCTATCCCTTAACCATAATTTATCACTTTATTTACAACATATTAAACTCAAACGCATGTTCACGAGAGCACCTCGACATTAACATGTTGTGTTAATGCGCGAGCAGACGACAAGAGCGTGAAAGCAACAATTATGTATTTTTGCACAAAGCACTCGCGTCAGTTCATAAAATTGAGGTTAAACATGGATTACTTTAATGAAGTCTTTACTACCTTTCTGGGGCTTGAAAGTGGTAGTTGTGTATACTGTCAATGGAGGGACAGAAATCTCTCAGATTTCATCTAAAAGATCTTCTTTTGTGTTCTGAAGATGAGCGAAAGTCTTACAGGTTTGGAACGACATGAGGGTGAGTTAATCATGACAGAATTTTCTTTTATTGGATGAACATGAGCTGAAGAGCAGTGTAATTTATCAAAATTGACTTGATAGTGTTGCTTTTACTTACAGGCCAAATGTCATTTAAGCTGCGCTTCATTTCAGCATATGTTGGACACACCATTTTTCCATTTGTGAGGTATGGCGATGATGGAAGGATGTCAGGCCATTTCTCCAGGATCATCTTTGAAAGACAAGAAAAAAACAGTTTTCAACTATACCACACATGTGTGAACCTAATTTCATATGCACTTAGACACAGCCAAAACAATTTTCCAAAATAAGACACCCCTTCCATATACAGTAGAGGGTAAGCACTGACGTCACTTTCCCGCCGAAGAGCTGTTGCGTGACTGGATTTAATAGGGGAAACTGCGAAAACGTGAGTAAAACAAACGATTATCAGTTTAAACTAAAGGTTGGACTCGATATAGTGTTCCTTACAACTTAACAAAGATCCAGTGATCTGTGGATATTGACATGCAGCCAGGAATCCTGTTTCCTGATATTTATATGAGCCTGATTTAGACACCAAAAAAAAAAAAAAAAAAAAAAACACTAATTTGCCTGTGAACGCTTTATATAACGACAATATAAGTCCGGGTGATCACTTCTATCAATGTTATATATATTATATCGTCCAGCCCTAAAACTTTTATAGTTTTTTGTCAATGTTTATTTAAAAACATCCAATTATGTGCTCCATTTGCTTCTCTGTACTGTAGTGATAGGTCGGTCATGAATGATTCGTTTATTTTGAACGAATCTTTAATATGACTCGGGACTACTGAGTCTGTACTGGAAACAGAAATTATTAGTTCATCTCTTGAGTCTTCGGGTTCGAGTCCGAGTCTTTTGTTCTTCCTGTCAGTCCCATAGAGGCTATGCTGTCAGTACCGGAAAGAGAAATGATTAGTTCATCTCTCGAGTCTTCGGGTCTGATTCTTCTCTCTGAGTCTTTCATTCTTTTGTCACATGACAGCGCTGGACACATAAATGAGTTACTAATTTTTTAACAGTAACATGCTACATTTTTGGTCTCAAATTATAGCTTTTTAATTTCTTTAAATTTATAATTTAAGAATTTCTGTTATGATGGATCTTTTCCATATGGATGAGGTACTAAAGAGTTGGTAATGCTTTAAACTTTATCTATGATGGGGCAAACCACTTTGATAAAGATATATATTATATATATATATATAGTCTAATAACAACAGTTCCGTGACATAAAACTAAACGACTCGAACCCGAGAGATAAACTAATCAATTCTGTATCCGGTACCGATTGCATAGCTCAGCTTATGTAGTCACGTGTTGAAAGAAATGACTCGAACCCGAAGTCGATAGACTCGAAACGTGAACTAATCAATTCTCTATCCGGTATTACAGACTGCAAAGCTCAGTTTATGAGGATGTCACGGGATGAACGAACGGCTTAGATTGGGTAAACTAACAGACTGCATAGCCTGAAGACCCAGATAAATAAATTAATCGTTTCTGTTTCTCATAATTTGGCCTCTTCCTTGCATTGCATTTTTTTTCTTATTCTAAATGTGATCAACATTTGATGTGTTTGGGGAATTTGGCTATTGACATGTAACATTTAAATACATTCTGCTGAAATTAACGAAATGACTTGAAAAAATATTTATTAATTTTTATGAATGAGATGCAAAGATCCAAGTTAGTAAAATGATCCGAACTTCCCACTACTACGTCACGTGCATACATATTAAACTCACCATTCCAAGAAAACTGTGAAGTCTGGGATATTCTCTAATGATTTCTTCAGCAGTTCTTGCAGTTTGTTGAGGTGGTGTGTGTCTCACGAACTCCTCGACTTGGCTGTGAGGACTTCTTGCTTTCTTTTGCCACTCAATCATTGTCAGTCATCAAACAGCTCAGACTATATTGAAATAAAAAAATACTGTATTGAAATTACGGAAGACAGCTAAAAAAAATAAATAAATAAAAAACATAAGTAATTATCTGTACCTGGATCTGTAGTAGCCCCAGCACTGCACATTTCGTATCTCTAATCATTATTCAACTTACCAACTTGTTAGTAGAGGGACTCCAAGACCGGTGCCAGATAAGGAAGACATCCAAAATGTGTACTGTACACTGTCCAGGACCAGAGTTGAGAACCATTGTCATCCAGCAGCATAATACTTTCATTTACTCCTTTCTGTGTTGGAATGAAGCAGAAAAAAAATAATATTTTCAGAAAAGTAAACTAACTTAGTCCTTAAAAACTTGTTACTACAGTAAATCAAGGTAATCTGTGTATTGGAAAACATCAACTTTCTTTAACTAATCATGAACTAATCGTTTATTTGTTGCACAATGTTTCCCATTTCAATGTTGTTGGGAATATCTGCACTTTTTCATCTTTCTTTCATCTCGGGAGATTTCAGCGAATTCAAACGCTTCTCACTGCACCTCACAGCGCTGTTGTGGTGTCGCGTGACCGATGTCTGAGCTCGCGCCGCTGGACCGAGCTGATAAATGGTCCGTGCACTACGGTTCATATGAGTAGAGCTCTTTCGTTCCGCATTTAGTGACAATTGTAGTCGCACCTGTACAAAAAAAGTACGTTACCAGTCTGGAGCACTGCTTCAGCTGTGACAGCTTAAAGTCCCTTTAAGACATTTGCTATCACGAATAAACAATTGCTATCCGTAAAACAGGCGTAATGCTAGTGATTTCAGACTAAGGCCTACTTAGTTTATTGTAGTAGGTAACTGGTAGTAAACGGTTTCGCTAGTATAATGTTATAATTAATTACTTTATTACTGCTAGCGACCTAACGGCGATAGCTAGGATTAATTTCCAATCGATCTCACTTCCCGGAGATCATTAAAACGGTCTAAAGGGAACTTCGTTTTTAAAAAATATAAAATTCATATTTAGAATAATTATATTCAACGTCTCAGTACACAATACTTAATGTTATATATACATAAAAACGATATGACTTACCTTTCATAATCAGGATGCAGCAGCAGCTCCTGCGTTGACTGTCTGTCACTGGACCGTTAAAATTTGAACCGTCGCTGCAGAAACCGTAGGCTATTTAACCCAACAGTCGGGTTATTTCTAGAAATTACCCAACGATTTTAAAAATGACCCAATATTTTTGGAAAATAACCCAACATATTGACCCAATATGTGTAACCCAACGGTTGGGTTACACAAATAACCCAACGTTTTTTACTGTGTAGCAAAGGCTGGGTAAATGGTGTGAAAAAGTCAAACACCAAGGCCCGCAAAATGAGCAAAATCTGTTCCGCACATATTTAATACCTCTTGGCCAAGAATATACAGTAATAATCATGGTGCGGAGGATTTCTTGTGGAAATAATTACTAGATTTATTGTCCATATAGTATGAGGTTTAGCTTATAGGCCAGTAGTTCCAAGTTGTAGTATATTGGTTGTCCAATCAACTGGCAACCTCTCCGGAACACTAATAATATTTGGGTAATAGGTAATACTCAACAGACAAGCCTTTATGAGACTGGCCTTCTGCCTGCACTGAATGGTCATCTCGCTCCTGTGTATCATAGGTATGGGGAGCAGGTTGCTTGGGCTGATAGAAACCATAAATCAGAGCTCCTGAAGGGAACAGATGCTGAGAGCATGTGGGAATAATTTCACAATTTAGCCATAATTAAAATTCACCTTAGCACGGCTCTGCCACTTATCAACTGATTATTTCCTTCTGATTCAATATCGGTTTTCTTACGGGGCTCCCGGCATCTGCCCTGCTGACCTTTCCTGCGCTAGTTTGTTCAAGACACTTCGCATGAACACAGTTTCCCACCTTTTAACATCATATGAACAGATGATCAACAACACAGTAGGGAGTTAAGCTGTGTATGTGTAATGACTCCTGATGTATCTCTCTATGGTCTTCCCTGTAATAACCAACGCACTGTGATTCTAACCCCTTCGGAATGACCAGTGTCATTTCTTTGAACATTTATTCTCTCAAAGGCCAGCTTCTTTTAAACGCTTCAAGTAAGACAATTCTGAAGCAACATTGGAGCAATGGTTTTTGTGTTGTTCAAAGACTCAATGCTCTTCAGAAATGCTCTACTGGTGGAAGAAAAAAAACTGTAGCTACGAACCAATATTAGAATTCTGGCTGATATTGATATGGTAGATAACAAAAGTAATTAAATATCCAATATCATTGTAAATCCCTAAAAAAAGGGCTGTCGGTCATTTTTTTTACATCCTTGTTCCATTCTAGTCAATTACAAGATATACAGATTAAATTAATCAAATACTGCATCAATACTTGCTGAGAAAAGCATCCACATTCCAAGACATTACATTATTGTGGCTAACAAAAATACTGAATAGACATTACAAAATGTGGTTTAAGAAGTTAACATATTGCTTTTTATACTTTCTATAAGTCCATCACTGGCCTATAGTCCAGAGCAATCCATTTTGCAATCACGTTTGTCAAGTAGAATTTCAGATTGCACTAGGTTTGGTTTGTACAGTGTGTTAAAATAGTATTAAACACACATTAAAAATGAAAAGACAAACCCCATTTACTTTTATTTATCTAGGTCTAAAGTGCATATGCTTCAACAAGACTTTTAATATGTAGTATGTGTTATTGATGGCCTCCAGGCTGTATCTAATGACTTGGCATTGGTGTCATGTGACAGACAGTGCCCTCAGACAGGCATTATGATCAGTCCATTAGCTGTGCCAGTCAGCTTGTCAGAGCTCAGAGACAAGGCTCCACAGAGACGAGAAACCCCCACACACACACTCCTGCACATTCCTAAACAGATTCTGCCCAACCTGTCCCATGCAAAACAGGCCCTATTCTCAGATGATGACACTCATTTACTTTTACAGTACAAACCTGCATACACTATTGATTCCGTGACCTACACTAAATCCACTGATATAGATGCGTTATGGTTCTATTAGGGTAATGAACCCTACATCTGTTCACATCTGTCACAAAAGTGGCAAAATTTCAAAATCAGTATTTGGGTTGACATTTCCTGTGGTGTGACCTGTTATACAGAATCTAAAACTATTTTACACAGCAGCATTTTGCTTATTCTTTAATAATTACATTTTAAAAAAATATTATCAATTAAAAAATTATATAATTACATAACTGCGAGAATATTTGCACTACAAAAAATCTGGCGTGCCATTTAAAACAAAAAGAGTGAAGGTTATTAAAAGGTTGTTTAAAAGGTTATTAAAAAGGTGAAAATCCAAGATTGTGACTAAAAGTTGCTGCAATCAACTTGGATGTTTAAGTCACTTCAACTTAAATTACATTAAACTGACTTAAAAAATGAGTTGAATCTTGTATTACTTATAAAAAAAAGTTTAAAATTGCTTAACTTTTGATGAGTTAAAGCAATGTAAAAAATGTTTTCATAACTTATTGATCATATCATTTTTGACAGTGTAGTCATAGTATGTCAGCTACCAGTTTAAAAGAGCACTCAGTTATTTTCTGTTCAGAGATTCAGAGATAGCAAGTATTGACTGGTCATGTGATCTCATCATGGCGGCCACCATGAGGTGACCTGCCTAGACATAAAATTGAATAACTATCAAGTGGTGCAGTTGGATGTGCACATGCTAAGGAGCTGTTGGTTTAAAGGGTTCAAGTCTGAAGTCTTTTCTTTCCTTTCAACTATCCCATAAAATGAACCAAAGCCATTCAGTGTTAGCCTATAAAAATGTAAAGTGTTCAGCATACTCTTTTGTTTTTCTTGCATCTTTGTTTAATTAGCCTACTACTCAATTTGAGTAAGTGATTAAACTTACTTAAATACTTAGCCTACTTAAACCAAAATAAGCTTTTTTTATTTTATCGCACCTTCTGTTAAAGAAAAGGCCTTGTAAGTGA
The DNA here is from genome assembly GCF_949319135.1 of Squalius cephalus. Lineage (NCBI taxonomy): Eukaryota > Metazoa > Chordata > Actinopteri > Cypriniformes > Leuciscidae > Squalius > Squalius cephalus. The sequence goes on along the minus strand of NC_137144.1, from coordinate 19,062,373 downwards.
AGTGCATTGATGTGTGTTTTTAATCACGCCTCACAGGAGTGCTTCGCCTTTCTCTCACCGAACATGCATGTCGAACTGTGCGGGTGGGAACATTCCCGTTTCCCCCGTGGTTCATTTAACAACAACTCCGACTCGTCGTGAAGTACAGAAAATGACAGCGCAATTACACGCGAGCCCGTGCTTGACGCAAGGAGGAGTGTTAGCGCGCTACCTGTCTCCGCCTCAGTTTCCCGCGCTCCGTCTAGAGGAGTCAGCAATTAGAAGGATATAAACCTGTTCTCTTCCGCCCAAAAAACAGACTCGTGCCAGTCACACCTCCCAGTGTCAATCACAGCCCGTCACAACACATCAGCTCCGTGAGCAAACAGTGGAAAACGCAGACTGACAGCTCGGCCTTTTCTCACACATCGCACCTGTGGTGGGCTCGCTTGTGTTTTCTTCCCACGTGGTTCATGAGAAAGTATTGAAGTGTGTTTTTATTCGTGCGCAGAATGCGGGCTAACCTGCTTTGTTTTATAGAGCAATAAATACGGAGATTTTTTATTTTAAAAATGATTAAATCTGAAGGACAAATTATTTTTGACAGTACAGTGGCAAAAAAGTGCCTGTGTTTATTAAAAGCCTGAAAAAGAATTAATGCATAAATATAGCAGCCTGCATTAAGTAGGATATAAAGGCAGAGAAGACCAGTTAAATATGCTGTGGTCAGTGTGGGGTAAGTTGTCACAATATAATTTCATTAAACACCCTATTATAGGGCAATTATTAAACACATCATTGTTTTGGCCAACGAATGTTATAAATTTATAACATTTAAAACACATTTGAAAACTTGCCCCAACACACTTCAAACTTTTGGTTAAAATCTTCATACTTTATCATAGCCTATAGGCTAATCCTTGATTTAATGTATGCCTGGTTTTATTGCCCTGTGTGATGTCGCACCGTTCTCCCCTATATAAGTTCTGAAACAACTTTAAAGGCCAAAATCGAAATAGATCATTCACACAAGGCCTCTGTTGGATTTAGTGTTAGACTAGCTCTAAACCCAGGTTATCAACACCTATACCGTTCCCAGTTTTCCCCTCTGAACCTCTGTGGAGTAGAGAGCTAAATCTGTGTGGTGGGTTAACCTCTCTGCACTGGGCCAGGCCTGGGCTCACCTAGCGTCTCCTCTCTCAGCAGACAGGCCCCATCTGCCACCTGCTCCGCCTCTCTGTCCCAGTGACAACTGTCGAGCAGGCACGCAAGATTGATTATCAGTCAAAGCCCATTGCGCTAGCAGCAGATTTCGCTAGGTAAAGCTTGCTGATCCAGCAAAGAGCCAGAGCGCAAAGTTACGCTGGGCCGTGCCAACCACGCTCTGTGTCGGGGCGCTCAGAGAACAGCCGTGCGTGTCGCCATGAAAGCCAGCCAAGGAAACACAGCTGCAGCACAGAAGTTCCGGCCCGTAAAACTTGGCACCCAGCAAAGGACTCATAAATAAACATGGCTGTAAGATGGCACCATTTTTGGGGCGTCTCCTGGGCCAGGATAAATAGCACATGATCTCTTGCACAACCCATTTGGAGAGGAACAACTCAATATAAGATCACTAGCACGGGAGAGAATGCGAAATAATGCATGTACAGTATCTCATCAAAAGCTTGACTAATATGTTTTCTTCTTTAAAGCATTAAAATGTAATGTTTTTTATAAAAGAAATTGGAGCACATTTCAGTCTATAGCTATAGGACACACACACACACACAATAAATACATATACAAAAATTAATAATATTTAGGCTACATAATATTTGAAGACCTTGATTTAAATATATATGGTGCTGTCATATGTGTGTGTGTGTGTGTGTGTTAAGATGATAACATGATAAGATGTTGTATATGTATATGTATATTTACTAGTGCTGGGCAACAATTAATCCCGATTAATCGCATCCAAAATTAAAGTTTGTGTTTACATAATATATGTGTGTGTACAGTGTATTATTGTTTTGTATATATAAATACACACATGCATGTTTATATTTAAGAAATATTTGTATGTATATACTGTATATATATTTATACATAATTTATATTATATTTAATATGTGTGTGCACTGTGTATAATTATTTTGTATATATAGACACACATATGCATATGTATATATTTAAGATATATTTGCATATACGGTATATATATATATATTTATACACAATTTATATTATATATAAATTTAAATATTTTAGATAAATATATACATACATGTGTGTGTATTTATATATACAAAATATTTATACACAGTACAGACAGACACATATATTATGTAAACACAAACTTTTGTTTAGAATTCATTTAATCGGGATTAATCGTTGCCCAGCACTAGTATACTTATTCATGTCTATTTTTATATTATTATACTGTATAATAGGCATATATATATATTAGGGCTGTCAAACGATTAATCGCGATTAATCGCATCCAAAATAAAAGTTTGTTTTTACATAATATATGTGTGTGTACAGTGTATAATTATTTTCTATATATAAATACACACATGCATGTATATATTTAAGAAATATTTGCATGTATATACTGTGTATATATATTTATATTATATATAATTTATATTATATATAAATATTTTATGTATAAATAACACATTTTTCTTAAATATATATGCATGTGTGTGTATTTATATATAGAAAATAGTTATACTCCATACACACACATATATTATGTAAACACAAACTTTTATTTTGGATGCGATTAATCGCGATTAATCGTTTGACAGCCCTAATATATATATATTGTTTAATATTTATTTAAATGTATATACCATATGTGGACATCACCACATTGACTAAAATGTGCTCCTACTCACTTTAAAAAATATTGTTGGATTAACTTAAGGTAAGTTACCTGGTTGCTTTAAATTTTTGAGTTCATTGCAATAAAAAAATTTGAGTTAATACAATGAAGGAGTCTCAAAATGTTATGTTATCTAAAAAACACATTAATTATCTAAGCTGATTTGACAAAAGAAAAAAAATTGTGATAACAAATCATGGAAATAACTTTTTACAGTGAGTTTAGTTGTTAATAGTTAATAGTTGTTAATAATAGAAAAGCTCTTCCCATGACACCAAATCAGTTGTATGCATGAAAATGTAAAAAAAAATCAAAATAATTGTGTCCACTTCTCGATTCAAACTCAATTAAGTGAAAACGAGTTGGAGAGGAAAAGGATTATGTGGTTTCCACTTGCTCTTAATTGAATAGAAAACACCCTTTCTTTGGTAGAGTTTCTAAACAGTACGAATACTCCCAAATGTCTGTGCTTTCTAAAGCTCTTTGACTGCTTTCCCCATGTGGTCGGCATTCCCATTGAAAAACAAATACGAGCGCTGAGTGCTTCTGGACGGAGCTTACCTCCTCCAGGAGAGCACAGAGCATTGGGTCGGTTGGGCGGCCCACTGGTGGGGAATTCACCTCAAGGATAATGACGGTTGGCAGGGGTGCTGCCTCGCTTGTGGCTCCCTGCCAAACTACTGTCGGTCAAAGCCCCTTTCGCGGGGGATGCCATTGTGGTAGATTTGCATTAACCGGCGAGGCCTTGTGAGTACAGTGCGTGTCGTGCTGAGATATAACTCTTTAATCCGTCATCATTCACTTGAACTCCTTTCAGCGCTGCGTTCCGCCGCGGTACCTCCGTGTCATCTCAGGTGCGACACGCATCCACAACAACATTCATTATCCGGGACCACTTCCCTCCCTGAAAGTAAACCGTGTTTGATTTAACAGCCAGAATGAACCAAAGGGCCCCCCATGTAGACTGAGACGGCAACCCTAAAGCTTGGCAGCCATTCAAGGCCTTGAATACCTCTCTCCTACCAGGATGTCATGGCCAAGACATAGAGACTGTATTTCCCTTTCTTCTCCTGGATCTTCTTTTCCCTTCCTTTCTTTCTCACGTCTTTGCCCTTGTGTTGGTGGGGGCGCTCCGTTCAGACTGATTTAGGGGGCATCCGTGTCGACCGGGAACAATTGGTGAACCGAGGGACAAAGCTGCCCGCTCTACTTGAATTACAAGTGGTTGGTACTCATGGAGAAGAAAGGGTGTTTCAATGCACCCTTCAGGGGGCAGCGTAGAGCCTCACCTATGGAAATGATGAGTACAAGCACACATACACACACACGGAATTCAAAAACTTCCCTGATAGCCACTGGAATGCTTTGCAAACAAACAGGGATAATTTTCATACTAATGACCAGACGAGGAACCTAAGCCTTGAACTGCTGATATGATCTGGTTTGTGTGTCACAGTTGAAGTAAATAAAAGGTTTTATGGACTGTAAACATTTTGTAGCGGAACAATGGCACCAGTATAAAGGTGTTGGTGTGTGACTGTTTCAAAGAGGTTCACAAGGAATTTGGAGATGCAGGCAACTCCCCGAAAACACATGTTTTTATTGTAGCTGTACTGTTGATACTCAGTTTTATGAGATATGCAGTTGAGGCTATTATGCTCAACTATTATTCAAATATGCTATATAATTATAAATCACTGAAATGTTCAATACCAGCAATCATAAAATATTGTTTTAGTATAACCCCTTTTTATTTTGTATATTTTTTTGTGTGTTTTTTTAGTTATTTTAGTTTTAGTTGTTTTAGTTAGTTTAAGTTTTATATATTTAATGTCAGTTTATTTTTATTTTATTTCAAGTAATGCAAATTATTTATTGGTTTTCTCTTTATAAGTCGTTAACAATCTTTTATCATTAACAATATTAAACTTGGTTTGAATGTCAAATTAGTTCATTTCTGATTATACTGATGACAGAGTAATGGCATATTCAGTTCATTTCTTGTATCCTTATCTTTAATTAAAACTGTTTGACCTCAGCTGGGTCAATGGTGTAAACTCTATCTTCAACCTGTTATTACAAACAAAAGATTAGCCTTCATCTCATTTAATTAGGGCCATTTAATTAGGGCATTGCAAGAGTCCAGCTACCCACGCACTATCTGGTGAAGATGAATATGTTCAGAGTGTGTGTGAGGGTCACATTGATCTGTAACTGATGACTCCTTTCTGTTTAGTTCCTACACTCTTGAAGAGGTAGTTGATAATTCTGTCATTTAACTCACCCTAGACTTTCGTTCATCTTCGGAACACTAATGAAGATTTTTTTGATGAAATCTGAGAGCTTTCTGTCCCTCCATTGGCAGCTATGCAACTACTGTACCACTTTGATGCTTCAAAAAGTTCACAAAGAGAACGTAAATATGAATTGAGCGGTTTAGTCAAAAATTGTCTGAAGAGACTCAATCGCTTTTACGAGTTCACACTTGCAAATAAGTCAGAGAGCATAAATGGTATGCGTATTTGGCGTGCTGTCCGAGGAGAGGTCTTTGGGCTCGGTATTCGGCCCGAACCCAGAGTACCCCTGTATTCCTGGCTGTGGAAGGAACAAGCCAAGAGTGAGGAGTCAGGGTGGTGGAGGGATGCTGAAAAACTGTCGAGGAATGTAGGTGAGTCGACTGAGTGAATATGCTTTCTCTCATGCTGATGGGATAGACATGGTAATTTTTGATGACGAGTTGATTGGATTGATTATTTGAACGTGCTCCTCTCGAACTTTGTTTAATGAAACATCATTTATATGATGAACAGATTGAATTTAGGCTTTTATTCACATACAAACATTGATCAGCAAACATAAACAGAAGCTCAACCGAACCTGCTTGATGCGTGAGAACAAACCTCAAAGCTCAAATGTGCTGCATAACACGAGAATGAACCTCATTGGTTCTTGCAGAAGCTCAAACGTGCTGCGTAACATGAGAATGAACCTCATTGGTTCTTGCGGAAGCTCAAATGTGCTGTGTAACACGAGAATGAACCTCATTGGTTCTTGTTGAAGCTCAAACGTGCTGTGTAACACGAGAATGAACCTCATTGGTTCTTGTTGAAGCTCAAACGTGCTGTGTAACACAAGAATGAACCTCATTGGTTCTTGTTGAAGCTCAAACGTGCTGCGTAACATGAGAATGAACCTCATTGGTTCTTGTTGAAGCTCAAACGTGCTGCGTAACACGAGAATGAACCTCATTGGTTCTTGTTGAAGCTCAAACGTGCTGCGTAACACGAGAATGAACCTCATTGGTTCTTGTTGAAGCTCAAACGTGCTGCGTAACACGAGAATGAACCTCATTGGTTCTTGCTGAAGCTCAAACGTGCTGCGTAACACGAGAATGAACCTCATTGGTTCTTGTTGAAGCTCAAACGTGCTGCATAACACGAGAATAAACCTCATTGGTTCTTGCGGAAGCTCAAACGTGCTGTGTAACACGAGAATGAACCTCATTGGTTCTTGTTGAAGCTCAAACGTGCTGTGTAACATGAGAATGAACCTCATTGGTTCTTGTTGAAGCTCAAACGTGCTGCATAACACGAGAATAAACCTCATTGGTTCTTGCGGAAGCTCAAACGTGCTGTGTAACACGAGAATGAACCTCATTGGTTCTTGCGGAAGCTCAAACGTGCTGTGTAACACGAGAATGAACCTCATTGGTTCTTGTTGAAGCTCAAACGTGCTGCGTAACACGAGAATGAACCTCATTGGTTCTTGCGGAAGCTCAAACGTGCTGTGTAACACGAGAATGAACCTCATTGGTTCTTGTTGAAGCTCAAACGTGCTGCGTAACATGAGAATGAACCTCATTGGTTCTTGTTGAAGCTCAAACGTGCTGCGTAACACGAGAATGAACCTCATTGGTTCTTGCTGAAGCTCAAACGTGCTGTGTAACATGAGAATGAACCTCATTGGTTCTTGCGGAAGCTCAAACGTGCTGCGTAACACGAGAATGAACCTCATTGGTTCTTGTTGAAGCTCAAACGTGCTGCGTAACACGAGAATGAACCTCATTGGTTCTTGTTGAAGCTCAAACGTGCTGCGTAACACGAGAATGAACCTCATTGGTTCTTGTTGAAGCTCAAACGTGCTGTGTAACACGAGAATGAACCTCATTGGTTCTTGCGGAAGCTCAAACGTGCTGCGTAACACGAGAATGAACCTCATTGGTTCTTGCGGAAGCTCAAACGTGCTGCGTAACACGAGAATGAACCTCATTGGTTCTTGCGGAAGCTCAAACGTGCTGCGTAACACGAGAATGAACCTCATTGGTTCTTGCGGAAGCTCAAACGTGCTGCGTAACACGAGAATGAACCTCATTGGTTCTTGTTGAAGCTCAAACGTGCTGTGTAACACGAGAATGAACCTCATTGGTTCTTGCGGAAGCTCAAACGTGCTGCGTAACACGAGAATGAACCTCATTGGTTCTTGTTGAAGCTCAAACGTGCTGCGTAACACGAGAATGAACCTCATTGGTTCTTGCGGAAGCTCAAACGTGCTGCGTAACACGAGAATGAACCTCATTGGTTCTTGCGGAAGCTCAAACGTGCTGCGTAACACGAGAATGAACCTCATTGGTTCTTGTTGAAGCTCAAACGTGCTGTGTAACACGAGAATGAACCTCATTGGTTCTTGTTGAAGCTCAAACGTGCTGCGTAACACGAGAATGAACCTCATTGGTTCTTGTTGAAGCTCAAACGTGCTGTGTAACACGAGAATGAACCTCATTGGTTCTTGCGGAAGCTCAAACGTGCTGCGTAACACGAGAATGAACCTCATTGGTTCTTGCGGAAGCTCAAACGTGCTGCGTAACACGAGAATGAACCTCATTGGTTCTTGCTGAAGCTCAAACGTGCTGCGTAACACGAGAATGAACCTCATTGGTTCTTGTTGAAGCTCAAACGTGCTGCGTAACACGAGAATGAACCTCATTGGTTCTTGTTGAAGCTCAAACGTGCTGCGTAACACGAGAATGAACCTCATTGGTTCTTGCTGAAGCTCAAATGTGCTGTGTAACACGAGAATGAACCTCATTGGTTCTTGCGGAAGCTCAAACGTGCTGCGTAACACGAGAATGAACCTCATTGGTTCTTGTTGAAGCTCAAACGTGCTGCGTAACACGAGAATGAACCTCATTGGTTCTTGTTGAAGCTCAAACGTGCTGTGTAACACGAGAATGAACCTCATTGGTTCTTGTTGAAGCTCAAACGTGCTGCGTAACACGAGAATGAACCTCATTGGTTCTTGTTGAAGCTCAAACGTGCTGTGTAACACGAGAATGAACCTCATTGGTTCTTGCGGAAGCTCAAACGTGCTGCGTAACACGAGAATGAACCTCATTGGTTCTTGCGGAAGCTCAAACGTGCTGCGTAACACGAGAATGAACCTCATTGGTTCTTGCTGAAGCTCAAACGTGCTGCGTAACACGAGAATGAACCTCATTGGTTCTTGTTGAAGCTCAAACGTGCTGCGTAACACGAGAATGAACCTCATTGGTTCTTGTTGAAGCTCAAACGTGCTGCGTAAGACGAGAATGAACCTCATTGGATCTTGTTGAAGCTCAAACGTGCTGCGTAACATGAGAATGAACCTCATTGGTTCTTGTTGAAGCTCAAACGTGCTGCGTAACACGAGAATGAACCTCATTGGTTCTTGCGGAAGCTCAAACGTGCTGCGTAACACGAGAATGAACCTCATTGGTTCTTGCTGAAGCTCAAACGTGCTGCGTAACACGAGAATGAACCTCATTGGTTCTTGTTGAAGCTCAAACGTGCTGCGTAACACGAGAATGAACCTCATTGGTTCTTGCTGAAGCTCAAACGTGCTGCGTAACACGAGAATGAACCTCATTGGTTCTTGTTGAAGCTCAAACGTGCTGCATAACACGAGAATAAACCTCATTGGTTCTTGCGGAAGCTCAAACGTGCTGTGTAACACGAGAATGAACCTCATTGGTTCTTGTTGAAGCTCAAACGTGCTGTGTAACACGAGAATGAACCTCATTGGTTCTTGTTGAAGCTCAAACGTGCTGCATAACACGAGAATAAACCTCATTGGTTCTTGCGGAAGCTCAAACGTGCTGTGTAACACGAGAATGAACCTCATTGGTTCTTGCGGAAGCTCAAACGTGCTGTGTAACACGAGAATGAACCTCATTGGTTCTTGTTGAAGCTCAAACGTGCTGCGTAACACGAGAATGAACCTCATTGGTTCTTGCGGAAGCTCAAACGTGCTGTGTAACACGAGAATGAACCTCATTGGTTCTTGTTGAAGCTCAAACGTGCTGCGTAACATGAGAATGAACCTCATTGGTTCTTGTTGAAGCTCAAACGTGCTGCGTAACACGAGAATGAACCTCATTGGTTCTTGCTGAAGCTCAAACGTGCTGTGTAACATGAGAATGAACCTCATTGGTTCTTGCGGAAGCTCAAACGTGCTGCGTAACACGAGAATGAACCTCATTGGTTCTTGTTGAAGCTCAAACGTGCTGCGTAACACGAGAATGAACCTCATTGGTTCTTGTTGAAGCTCAAACGTGCTGCGTAACACGAGAATGAACCTCATTGGTTCTTGTTGAAGCTCAAACGTGCTGTGTAACACGAGAATGAACCTCATTGGTTCTTGCGGAAGCTCAAACGTGCTGCGTAACACGAGAATGAACCTCATTGGTTCTTGCGGAAGCTCAAACGTGCTGCGTAACACGAGAATGAACCTCATTGGTTCTTGCGGAAGCTCAAACGTGCTGCGTAACACGAGAATGAACCTCATTGGTTCTTGCGGAAGCTCAAACGTGCTGCGTAACACGAGAATGAACCTCATTGGTTCTTGTTGAAGCTCAAACGTGCTGTGTAACACGAGAATGAACCTCATTGGTTCTTGCGGAAGCTCAAACGTGCTGCGTAACACGAGAATGAACCTCATTGGTTCTTGTTGAAGCTCAAACGTGCTGCGTAACACGAGAATGAACCTCATTGGTTCTTGCGGAAGCTCAAACGTGCTGCGTAACACGAGAATGAACCTCATTGGTTCTTGCGGAAGCTCAAACGTGCTGCGTAACACGAGAATGAACCTCATTGGTTCTTGTTGAAGCTCAAACGTGCTGTGTAACACGAGAATGAACCTCATTGGTTCTTGTTGAAGCTCAAACGTGCTGCGTAACACGAGAATGAACCTCATTGGTTCTTGTTGAAGCTCAAACGTGCTGTGTAACACGAGAATGAACCTCATTGGTTCTTGCGGAAGCTCAAACGTGCTGCGTAACACGAGAATGAACCTCATTGGTTCTTGCGGAAGCTCAAACGTGCTGCGTAACACGAGAATGAACCTCATTGGTTCTTGCTGAAGCTCAAACGTGCTGCGTAACACGAGAATGAACCTCATTGGTTCTTGTTGAAGCTCAAACGTGCTGCGTAACACGAGAATGAACCTCATTGGTTCTTGTTGAAGCTCAAACGTGCTGCGTAACACGAGAATGAACCTCATTGGTTCTTGCTGAAGCTCAAACGTGCTGTGTAACACGAGAATGAACCTCATTGGTTCTTGCGGAAGCTCAAACGTGCTGCGTAACACGAGAATGAACCTCATTGGTTCTTGTTGAAGCTCAAACGTGCTGCGTAACACGAGAATGAACCTCATTGGTTCTTGTTGAAGCTCAAACGTGCTGTGTAACACGAGAATGAACCTCATTGGTTCTTGTTGAAGCTCAAACGTGCTGCGTAACACGAGAATGAACCTCATTGGTTCTTGTTGAAGCTCAAACGTGCTGTGTAACACGAGAATGAACCTCATTGGTTCTTGCGGAAGCTCAAACGTGCTGCGTAACACGAGAATGAACCTCATTGGTTCTTGCGGAAGCTCAAACGTGCTGCGTAACACGAGAATGAACCTCATTGGTTCTTGCTGAAGCTCAAACGTGCTGCGTAACACGAGAATGAACCTCATTGGTTCTTGTTGAAGCTCAAACGTGCTGCGTAACACGAGAATGAACCTCATTGGTTCTTGTTGAAGCTCAAACGTGCTGCGTAAGACGAGAATGAACCTCATTGGATCTTGTTGAAGCTCAAACGTGCTGCGTAACACGAGAATGAACCTCATTGGTTCTTGCGGAAGCTCAAACGTGCTGTGTAACACGAGAATGAACCTCATTGGTTCTTGTTGAAGCTCAAACGTGCTGCGTAACACGAGAATGAACCTCATTGGTTCTTGCTGAAGCTCAAACGTGCTGCGTAACACGAGAATGAACCTCATTGGTTCTTGTTGAAGCTCAAACGTGCTGCGTAACACGAGAATGAACCTCATTGGTTCTTGCTGAAGCTCAAACGTGCTGCGTAACACGAGAATGAACCTCATTGGTTCTTGTTGAAGCTCAAACGTGCTGCATAACACGAGAATAAACCTCATTGGTTCTTGCGGAAGCTCAAACGTGCTGTGTAACACGAGAATGAACCTCATTGGTTCTTGTTGAAGCTCAAACGTGCTGTGTAACACGAGAATGAACCTCATTGGTTCTTGTTGAACGTGCTGCGTAACACGAGAATGAACCTCATTGGTTCTTGCGGAAGCTCAAACGTGCTGTGTAACACGAGAATGAACCTCATTGGTTCTTGTTGAAGCTCAAACGTGCTGCGTAAGACGAGAATGAACCTCATTGGATCTTGTTGAAGCTCAAACGTGCTGCGTAACATGAGAATGAACCTCATTGGTTCTTGTTGAAGCTCAAACGTGCTGCGTAACACGAGAATGAACCTCATTGGTTCTTGCGGAAGCTCAAACGTGCTGTGTACGAGAATGAACCTCATTGGTTCTTGTTGAAGCTCAAACGTGCTGCGTAACATGAGAATGAACCTCATTGGTTCTTGTTGAAGCTCAAACGTGCTGCGTAACACTAGAATGAACCTCATTGGTTCTTGCGGAAGCTCAAACGTGCTGCGTAACACGAGAATGAAAATCATTGGTTCTTGTTGAAGCTCAAACGTGCTGCGTAACACGAGAATGAACCTCATTGGTTCTTGTTGAAGCTCAAACGTGCTGTGTAACACGAGAATGAACCTCATTGGTTCTTGTTGAAGCTCAAACGTGCTGTGTAACACGAGAATGAACCTCATTGGTTCTTGTTGAAGCTCAAACGTGCTGTGTAACACGAGAATGAACCTCATTGGTTCTTGTTGAAGCTCAAACGTGCTGTGTAACACGAGAATGAACCTCATTGGTTCTTGTTGAAGCTCAAACGTGCTGTGTAACACGAGAATGAACCTCATTGGTTCTTGTTGAAGCTCAAACGTGCTGAGTAACACGAGAATGAACCTCACTGGTTCTTGCAGAAGCTCAAACGTGCTGCGTATCAAACAAGAATGAACCTCATTGGTTCTTGTTGAAGTTCAAACGTGCTGCGTAACACAAGAATGAACATTATTGGTTCTCGCACGTCAAGCGAACATGCTTGAGCTTCCGTTTACCACAACTGATGTATGAGTTGATGAATGTTTATATGAAATAAAAGCCTAAATTCAATCTGTTCATCATATAAAGCGATCTAAACCGCTCAGTATATATATATGGATTAGTTTTACATTAATTTAATTTGATTATTTTTCATTTTCAATACCCTGCAATGTTCTGGGAACATTATTTTATGGTTGCAAAATAATAACCTAAAAATAACCATTAGGGAACAAAAAAACCCTTAAAGGAACATTCCTAGAATGTTATTGGTTCTCAAAAAAATAATCAAACGGGAACCTAATAATGTTAGGGAAACATTCTGTATTTACTGGGAGACATAAAGCTAAAATAAAAAGTTTTTTTATTTTTATTTTTTAATAAAGACAGAGGCTACAATGAAATATGGGGTCCATGAAAGTTTTGTGAAAACAGCATAAAAAATGCTGGCACTGGCTGGCAACTTTTTTAAGAAACGCTGGCAAGGAAGGAATTAAAAATAGAGGAGTTTTTGCAAAACCATTTTTGGTTCTCCAAAGAACCTTTAAGTGAACAGGTCTTAAAAGAACAAAAAAAATGTGTAAAGAACATTTTAAAACACTATAAGACTATAAAGAAATAATATAAGACTATAAAGTTTCCATTAAAGGTTCGTCACTGAACCATCAATGCCAATAAAGAACCTTTACTTTTCAAAAAGATTTTGAAAGTAGTGGATTCTGGGAAGCCTGTTTATGAGGTTGTCATATTTTCCCATAAACCAAAATGTTCTTTATTTTGAGCATTTAACAACTTTTCGAGGTAACCTACAGCTTCTTTGGCCCACAGTTTTAAAGAATAAATCTCTAGAGTTATGGACACAGCAGGAACAGCCAGTTTGCTAGAGCCAAATTTCAGGGTGAAATTCAACTCTGGGTCAGTGAACAAACTGATCACTCATAATCTCTGGCTTCAACATCAACTGGCTGAAATTATTTGTCAATTTCATTTCATGGCTTGCAAAATACGAACAATTCAAAACTGATCTGCTCTAACCATGAAGCTCAACCACAATTTTAGACTTCTACAGTAGGAGAAGTCTATATTACCAGTTAGCATTGTCTAGGACCAGTGTTGAGGAAAGTTACTTTTAAAAGTTATGTGTCATATTGTGTTACTCCCTAAAAAGTAACTAATTGTGTTACTTAGTTACTTTTTTTGGAAAGTAATGCATTACGTTACTTTTGCGTTACATTTCCTCACCCGGGGCTCGTTCTTCGTACGTTGCTTATTACATCCGAGATCAAATGACACATCCAAGATGATATCATCGTGCTAATCATGATCCGGCTAATTGGGTTCTTCGAACTCACCTGTTGTTTATGATTAGTATAGCTGGATTGAGTTATCTGAGATAATTACGCGTTCATGCGCTGGTTTAAAAGGGGATATGTATCGATAGTAGAAACATTGATCAGCAACGCTGCTATTGGCTGCTCAGCGTGGCCAAAGAGCGCGCTCAGTTTTTCTCCTCAGCAGAGCAAGAACTAATAGTCGAAGTTTATTCGGAATTTTAATGTTTAATCAAAACGCCAGGGAACACCTCAAAGTCTGCAAAAGCCAGGAGAGAGGGCTGGCAAAAAGTAGCAGACAATTGAAATCCGTTAGAAGTGGCCATAGATGTTTTTATTACTTAATATCACCTATATTTTTGTATTTTAATAATTGCATAATTACTTTGTTCATTGTAATGTCAGAGTCACCACACTAGAACATGGGAACAATAAAAGTGAAGTACAAAAATATTCTACATTATGGAAATTTAATATTATAGTCTCTTTTATAAAAGGCACTGTTAAATAAATGGTTGTCTGTTTATAAAAGCAACCAAGAAAAAGGCTGAGAAAAAAAGAAAAGATCTTAATCTTACACTGTAAAATAATTTTTGCTGCATTAAATTAAGGCTGTATAGTAATTTCAACTGTTAAATCTTGAGTAATGATGAATTGCTTTGACTTGTGAAAGTGAAAACTGATAAACTTATGTTTATGTAAAAATATTTTGCCATGAGTTATTGATCACATTTTTCCCGAGTGTAGTTCATTGTAATGACATTGTGTTTTCCTCTTTTGTGCACTTTTACATGATACACCAACACTTGTATCTGTTCCCAAGAAAGTATAGTGGCTGAAATATGTGCAGTAAGTGGACATTTTATAACTTTCCAAAGGAAAGAAAGTATAAGACTTTGTAATGTCCATTTGTTTCCATTGCACTGCGAATAAACCCTCTCAGATAACTGTCATATGGAGGAACTAGCCTACCTGCAAGTGCATAAATAACTTTACTTAATTTATACTTGTATGCTTTATGGCTGCAATATAAGTTGCAGGATTCCACATCTACAGAAAGGCCTACAGAAGAGTCTGCACAGACAGAGGAGACATAGGCCTACAGGTGGGCAGTGTATAGACAACTTTTCCTTTTTATTTGTTGCATGAGGCATGTGTCTAATATCTGTTGTTGCAGGCACTTGATCACTGGCTTTTCTTTACAAAGAACAATTGAAATAAAACTCAAGGAACTAAGCATATGTGTATTTTATTAAACATTTAATGAAAAGTGTTTTTTTAATATGGCACATGCAGCAATGTCACAGGCCCTGCAGGTGTGCAACCCTCAGACTTCTTCAGACACTGAAATCCTCCCTTTAGCCAAAGTTCATTTCATTGTGTGCCCTTGTCCTGCTAGAGCTGCATTGGTTTGGGTCAGGGAATGGGGTCATAAAACACCTGTCTGCAGGAACATGTCATAATCACCTATGAAAAAATGCAGTTCTAATAGGATCAGCATAAGTGTATGTAATACAGTGAGCTTGATATTTAATTGTGGAACTTTTCTTACCACTTTCAAATAATGTGCATAAATGTGAATCTCTGAAAATTCTTAAGTCATGCACAGATCCTGGCCATTTTTCTTTCACAATTGTGATATGAAAGATTTTAGTCAAATGCCTTTTTTTATTTGATATAATCTGGAATATTAAGAATCACAATAGTAACTGGGCTGCACATTTACATTGTGAACCCCCTTTCTGTTCACACAATCCCCTTCATTGAGGCCTTGATGGCAGCCTCCACTTTAAAATGAAAATTCTGTCATCATATACCCTCATGTTGTTTCAATCCTTTATGAATTTCTTTCTTCTGCTGAACAAAGGAAGATATTTAGAAGAATATCAGTAACCAGACAGTTTCTGGTCTCATTGACTTCCATAGTATATATTTTTTCCTACTATGGAAGTCAATGAAACCAGAAACTGTCTGGTTAGTTACTGATATTCTTCTAAATATCTTCCTTCCTGTTCAGCAGAAGTAAGAAATTCATACAGGTTTGAAACAACATGAGGGTGAGTAGGGCTATATGATGACAGATTTTTAAAGTGGAGTATATATCCCTTTAAGCCTGAGTGGCATATAGGCTACTGTAATCGGCATGGTCATGATTGCATGATCCTCATAAAAAAATTATTATAGCATAAAAAAAAAAAATGCTTTAAAAAAACTTAAAACTGTTTTTTAAACCTAAAAGCGCCAGGTAAACTCCGAACGACACGACAGACAGCACTTTCCATCAAGTTCTCCACATCTCCAATAGTGTAAAGGAAAGAGCCACTCGCAAATAATCTTAGGGTACAGTTTGTGCTGTAGTTAAAGCCCGACTCCGACAAGTCGAAAATAAATGTGCGTTTCCAACAAATTAATAATGTAAACGACAATCTCACGAGTCACGAGAAAAAATATATATCTCAGAAAGTGCACTATCGCGCTGCCCTAGACTTCCCGTATCAGCTCCGCTTATGAAGCCGCGATCTAATCCTGTTTACATGAAATAAGCCTGCTCCCGAGCAGGTTTAAGTTTGCGCACCTGTTGCTATGACAGCAAGTCCAGGATGAGCGTCGAAGAACCAAACAATCCAAGATCATGCCAAATCGTCAACAATCAAATCCAGCTAACTGAGTTAGCGACGTACGAAGAACGAGCCCCCGGGCTGGGCTCACTTGTTGTTGTTTTTAATAACAAAAAAGTTCTGAAAACGAGTGAGTGAATTCGGACACTGAGTGCGCTGGAAGGGCTGTCACTTTTGCATGTTTGTGCTTGATGTTTAATAATCATTTGAAACTTAGCAAACTGGCTGCTCTTGTCATGAAAATATTTATCTTGAACTCTGTCAGTGAAACTATAAACCTTAATTAAACAATTTAATAATCAATTAAAAAGGAATTCATACCTGTATGATATTACGCTGTACCCACATTGGACCAGCGGTTTGGAAAATGGATGGATGGATGATTCAACTGCGGGCGTCATCTTCTCATATTTGTGTTGTTTAACATATTTAATTATTGTGCGAGTGAGATGAGTTAATGCTCACATTTAGAACAACAATAACCATCATGTTAACACAACCTCTGCACCAATTCACAATTTTCTCAACATGGGAGCTGCCCGTCAGTATGGGAAAGCAATGTAACGTGTAACATATTTGAAAAAACGAGCTCAGATATTTTGTTGGAAATTTAAAAGTAATGTGTTACTTTACTAGTTACTTGAAAAAAGTAATCTGATTACACTATAAAAAACACAACTTGAAAAAAGTTGAAATGACTGATTTTGTTGTGTTGGTTCAGCAAAAATCCACACTGTAAAAATCTCGTACAACAAAAAAACTCTTAGTACTAATTTCCCATAGCCTTTTCTTGTTGACTCAACTTTTGTAAATAACAGTTATACGAACTGAAAATAAGTTGTCTGTGACACAAAAAAACGGATAGTTGAGTCAACTTGACATTATTTGTTTTCTGGAGAGGTGCAATTATTCTGTAACAAATCTTTTGTAGTTGAGCCAATTCAACATTTTTTGTCTATTACAAGTGCACAGCCATGTGAGTGATTCCTTCGGAGTGAACACGGTCAATCTGACTGCAGTAGATGTGAAAGATATGAATAAAAATGATATTTATTTAGCCAGCGCACATACCTGTATTTACATCCTGTTTTCGGTCAAAGTCCATAGTAATCGATTGTCGAATTCACTCGCATGATCATAGGTACTAAACCAATGCGCGTGAACTCGACAATCGATATGGACTTCGACCGAAAACAGGATGTAAATACAGGTATGAGCACTGGCTAAATAAATATCATTTTTATTCATATCTTTCACATCTACTGCAGTCAGATTGACCGTGTTCACTCCGAAGGAATCACTCACATGGCTGTGCACTTGTAATGACACATCAAGGATGTTAAGAGGCTAAAAGCAGGTTTAAAACTTGCCCCATTGAAGTCAACAGGGTGCAAATTTTAAAAAGAGGATAACACGGTGTAGGCAACACCGATTTTTGTCGTTGTTCTCTGTATTGACAGCACTCCAAATTTACAAAAAAATGAGCTCAATGTTAAAATTGACCGGAGTTCTCCTTTAATACTCTATGGTGGCTCCCAGCATGCATTGCGGCATGAAGCATATCACCATTGTTGAGATTCTTATCCTGATTCTTGATGTCTGTATTTGCGTCAAAATACATTTTTCCCTTATAATTTATTTTAAAATCAGCACCAAAATGGTGATGACCAAATGATTTCCAATAGACAAAAAATGTTGAATTGGCTGAACTACAAAAGATTTGTTACAGAATAGTTGCAGTTCTCCAGAAAACAAATAATGTGAAGTTGACTCAACTAAACGTTTTTTTTTTGTATCACAGATAACACATTTTCAGTTCATATAAATGTTATTTACAAAAGTTGAGTCAACAAGAAAAAGCTAGGGGAAATTAGTACTAAGATTTTTTTGTTGTAGTTCAAGCTTACATTTTAGCTCACATTACTTTTAATGCGTTATATCCCCAACACTGCTTAGGATTATGTTTTTTTCTACAGAAGTTCATGAAGAACTTCCTTATTAAACCAAAGATAATCAGGTTTAATATATGAATGACCTTAGGAACTCAAAGAGATGCGTTTGCTCGTTTGATCACTGAGTGCTTCATGGATTTATGCATCACACGCAATACACAAGAACAAGGCAGAAACTAATCAGAATGCCATTTGCTAATTACTTTGTTTAATTCTTCCCAACTTCTAACAGTAATTAGCACAAATAATTATACGTTAGAACAGTTGCACAATGTCATGGTAAAGTTTGTTTGCTTTGTTTGCAATAAGTAATTAAAGTAATATTTGAGTGTTGTTAGATGTACGCCAGTCAAAATCTTTTCTCGTTAACACCTACAGAGTCTGTAAATAACAACAGCAGTCAAGAAGTATTAGCAACAGTGTTTAAAAATATATTTATAATTCTGTTAAATTTCTTTTCTAAGTGACATCCTCCATATATTGAATATATAAAAATAGCCTTTTTATTTATATAAAGGGAAGCAAAAATTAGTGAAACCTAATGATAAGCATTCTGTAATACTTCTCTACAACCTTTAAGACACTACAACAGCACAACTTTTCCTGCCCTAGAAGTAGAATTACACAAACGAATTACATGCATCAGTAAAACAAGAAAACAAACATCTGTTATTGTGCCTTATACATCTGAAATGTCAAACAAAAAAAATTATTAATTGCTTCATAATAAACCTAAATTGAGTAAACATGCCTCGACAAACAATCTGTTTTCTCTGTTACATGTGGCATCTTTCACAGTGCTCATTAAAGACTTTGTTAATTAGCAGCTGGAGACAGTGGCTGAGGTGTGCACAGTGTGATTTTTTTTCTTTCTTTTTCTGCCCTCTGTAGACTATGACACACATGATATTTTAGATAATTCCCAACACAATTAACAAACATCCACCAACTTTTCTCGCAACCCTTGTCACAATCGCACATATGCTACCATATAGAAGTGTTTTTTTGTAATTTTGTCAAAGCAAAATATTAATATTTTATGACATCCCATTATAATATAATGTTTTTTTTTTTTTTTTTTTAGCTCAGTTCTGTATTTGAACAATAGTTTTAAAAGATGTGCTTTAGGATTGTGCAGGTAAATAAAGTATCATTAGAATTTATGATAGCACTTTATAAAAAGTTACCACAAATATTTTCTGAATGTCAATATTTCTGTCTGCATGTCCAGTCACCAGTGTTTCCACCCCTAACAATCCAACATACCAATATGTCTGATACTTAATCCCAATATAAATGTGATTAGGAACCGTTCTGGAATACATTTTTGTTCTTCATAAATTTTTCCGACTAAAATGTAAAAAGGGTCTAATTTAAATAAATTCTGAATATTAGCAGCTGTCGCAAGCTGTAACTGTTTGTTTCCAGGCCAGCTCGTCTCTGTTTCCATCATCGTTTCCATAGATGCAGCCATAGATGCAGCAGCGCGCCCGCTCTCGTGTTTCTCTCTAAAGCATCCGTGTAGAAACGTTAGCTTGAGGAGTTCCGCCATTTTCGAGAGCAGTGAAATGCTCAAAAATACACATTAAATTGTTCAACTACAAACAGAAGTGCGTATTATTGTTGATGTTACGCAATTTGGCTAGTTCAAAACTCTTTCAGATTATAAAATATGATTTTATCAAATCATACGTGTTTCTGTCAGTGCGTTAAAGAGCGAGGCAAACCCTCACACTGGAGGAAGCAGCATGGACTGGAAAGGCCAACGCTGATGACAGCTGCATAGAAGCAGAGAAAACGCCTTCATATTAGGGTAGGAAGCGAGACAGTTCTCTTATACGATAGCATCCTACAATATATATATATATGTTTATCTTACTTTTTATCGCTTTGTATGCTTTTTCACTAGTTAAATGTGACGTGCTGTATCTGTACATCCTGCCAACTGACTGCCGAAGACAGACTGTCTTAACTGTTTACTATTAATTAATCATTACTTTTAAAGAGTAATAAGGTCAATATGAATGTATGCATGTTATAAATTACATTTCAACTAATCGTCCTGCACTTACCATTTGTTTGGAACAAACAATTAATGCTTTCCTCTGTATTTTTGTTTGTATTCTGCAGAATTATGGCAGATTCCTGTGGTCTACATAAAGACTGGTACTCAATACTGGGTGCCTGTCCAACAGATGACATACAAGAGCTGAAACAGAAGTATCAGAAGCTCATCCTCATGGTAGGTATTCAGCAAATGTTCCCATACATCAGTGGTTCTCAAACGGGGAATTATTTAACGTTAAGTAAGTTGCATTAACAGAAATTGCTGAATCAAGCCATGGGTCTTCAAATTGTACTCTGAACAGGTCAAAACTGTTCCCGTCTCCAATTGTTTTTTCTCACTTAATTCCAATACTGCCTTGTCACTGAGTGGTGTGTATCATATGAAATAATAATTTATAACTATAATATAAATATTATATATACTAAATACTCAAATATATCACACCACGATAGCCTCGTGGGCAAGTGCGCCGTTGTGCTTCGGGAGACCCGAGTTCATGTCCAGACTTGTGGACCTTTCCTTATCCCGTCCCTCCTCTCTCTCTCTCTCTCCCACCTCACTTCCTGTCTAGCTACTGTCCTATCCCAATAAAAGGCGAAAATGGCAAAAATATATTTAAAAAATATATATAAATACACTTATGTTATATTGCTTGTATGTTTCGAAGACACTCGTAATGAATTCGTAATGTACTTGTAACACAAAGTACACTTTAATATCACTAATCAAGCATGTAATTAGTCACTACACAGGCATATACCTAAAGTATGCTAAATATACTTGAAGTTGGTCCAATTTAGTTCACAAAAGCACACTAAATACACTTAAAGTTATGCTTTACTACAATTTAATTACAACTAAAATATACTTAGTACAAAATTAGTTGTTTCAAAGTAGATTGTAGAATATGGTCATGCAGAATAAGGCATTAATATGTACTAATAAACAGCCAATATCCTAGTAATATGCATGCTAATAAGCAACTAGTTAATAGTGAGAATTGGAACCTAAACTAAAGTGTTACCGTATGTATGTATGCATGCATGTACACACACACACATACATAAACACACTATCCATTACAGGTTTTTTATTTTATTTTTATCACTGATACTCTTAAGTTTTGAATATTGTATTGGAAAACAGTGGGCCTTGGAGTCAAAGAGACTGAGAACCACTGCCATAAATGTTATTTAATACACAATAAGTGCTGCATGTTATGCAGTGCATGTCAACTGATAAAATTCATACCGAGATAAAGATTATGCTTGATTCTCCCATCAAAGTTTCCTCCTAGGGCAAATTGTTCTTGCTAAATACGAGCTTTGAAAATATATGCACAATTAATCAATGGCATCAGTATTTCTCATTAATACACATTGCAGGTTGATTTATCCCAGTCAAGTTATACTTAAGCTGATTTGTTTAATCCCAAACCCATTTTAATTACAGCAATCTCATAACACCAGTCGATAAATCAGGATGTGTGCCGTGCAATTTGTAGAAGCAGTTTGAAGACTCCATTCCAATGCCTTACGTAATATACAGCAGGAGAGTGATTGATAATGAAATTGATAATAGTTCAAGTTTTTTTTAACCTGTCAAAGTCAAATGAATCAGCATCTTGTGATGGAAATGCCATCACGTGTTGGTTTCTTCGTATTATAGCCAGACAGTTGGGCAGGAGTCAGCTTACTGATTCAGAATTCAGCGTTGCCATTGTAACCTTAGGCTTAAAGCAATCTATACTGCTGTATTACTTAGGATTACTGTTTGCAGTCACAGTGTCCTGCCTCATTCCTTCATTCTGAGATCAGCCTGACAGTAGGTGGCAGTAGTGTGATGGTAGTAGCCTTTGTGCTTCGGTCTCTCTCCTCTCTCCATTGAAGCAGAAAGCGGCTGCAGGCAGAACACCAGAGCCCAGCGGAGGATGTGGCAGTGCTCCCTTCGCAGCCTCTGAGAGATGATGATGTATTGTTAGAGCTGGCGAGTGCTCCAAATTGCCCGGCCCTTTATATTGTGTTCCTGCTCTCCAAGCTCCATTAGCCCCAGTAAATGAATATTTTACAATGCGTGCAAAGAGACAGCAATTAAAGCGTGTAACTCCAGAGGGGCAGGAGGATGGGCTGCTCTAACAGAGCTCCAGCCTCTCGTTGTGTTATGTATTTATGACAAGTACCTGAGCTATACAGACTGGAAATTGTAGAGTCACACTGTAGTAAATGGGTGGTATAACCACATTAGTGTTTGTAACATTGAGTCAGAATGCATCTTAAGGAGACTTTGGAAAGCAGTATAGTAAGCATTCACATTCAAATGTTAAATCTTATTGGTTTTCCCTTAGGTTTTTATAAGTTATATATTTGAGTCATGTGACAACCTGATTTTGATTTTTAAAAGATTGGCCCAGATTCTGAAAGAATTATGTAGAGCATGGAACAACTTTTGGATTTAATTTTGTGTATTTAACATTACTACAGTTCAAAAGTTTGGGATCAGTAATTATTTTTATATATATATATATATATATATTTTTTTTTTTTTTTAATATTTTTTTTTTCAGCAAGGATGCATTAAATCGATCAAATGTGACAGTAAAGACATTTATAATGTTACATTGTTATTTCAAATAAATGCTGTTCTTGTTAACTTTCTATTAATCAAAGAATCCTGAAAAATAAACAAATTATCATGGTTTCCACAAAAATATTAAGCAGCGCAACTGTTCAACATTTATAATAAAAAAAGTTCCTTGAGTACCAACTCAAGGGATCGTGATCTTTCAAAAACATTCAAAAATCATGCTTTTGAACAGTAGTGTTTGCATGTAATCTAAATCAAATCAATAATGAAATAATATTTTATATATATGTGTGGGAAAAAAAAATCATTCTTAATACAAGGGGCATTTTTTGAAGAAATAAAAATATTTTTTGCACAATGTTTAAAGTTTTTTTTTTTAAATGCCTAAGCTTTGACCAATTAAAAATATATTCATAAATTTGTACTTTTTAAAAAATCTTCAAATTCAGCCCATTGTATCTTCATCTCTCCATCAGGCGCTCAATCAAACGCTCTGTTACGACAGACCTGAAACTCAGTTCACAGGGACTATCTATTTGACAAAAGACTACCCAGGGAGATGTTTGTGGAGCAGCGGTATGTGCTTGCCAGGGCTAAGCTGCACTTCACACCTGTGGTCCTGACTCCTCGAGCTCACCTACAAAGAGTAGAGGGAAGCAAAACCCTATCTCTGATTCCGCCACTGGGGAGAGAGTCTAATTCTCTAGCAGAATCTGGCGTCCTGCTGGAGGTAACTGAGAAATTGTGCTGCCAAGCTTGCTCAGCCATTCTCAGGGTTCAGGACCGGAGCTGTTTTTCCTTTTCTGTGCTGGCTGAGAATATATGTTGGATATATTACTTTGGGAAAGGTGATGGTTCAGATTGCCACACCACAGAAATAAAAAGAACAAATCTATGTTTTTGCGGATGCATCGTCATTACCATTATGCGTACTAAAATACACCCCAAAATGCCTTACAAATGGGTGTCGTAATGTAGACTGATTTTTAAAAAAAATTTCCCACCAACGTGTAACTTTCCGTTATATTCGGTTAACACCTGGTGCATTATATTATACTGAATTTCCAGTGTTATTCTAGATGGCTACGCTGATTTAAAGTTTCGCTTAAGGCTCAAGATTTCACTTTAGCTATTTAGCTTTGGTCATTCTCTGATCCTCTGATCTGAAGCATCCTAAACACAAATCGATTTAATCCTCTTAGCTGGTATCCTGTGCCGTTCCTAATCTTAATGTCTTTTTTACTCTGGTACTTTTAATTAAACTGAGATTTGAGTGAAGAAGGATGCTTTCCTTGCATTTTACCAACTTGAAACTCTCCTCAGAATGTAATGACGGCATGTGAAAGCGCTAGTGCTGGAGAGAATTCACTCCCAAAAGCCTTCCATCAATTGGATGGCCTCAATGAATGATTTACGTCAGTATATTTAAGGATCTTTCAGTTAGAGTTCATTGGCCCCTCTTTTTCATATTTGAGAGTGGGCTGCGTGGCGGCAGAGCGCTGTCTTCTTTCGCCCGCACTGTAAAAATGACAAGAAATGGTTAATGATTCAGGAAGTTAATTTTTGGCTTGTTGCTGCAGTTGCTTTTCTGTTCCTCTTCTCATCGCATTCTGACCACCCATTAACAAAGTGAAAACAACAACAGAAACACAAACAGAGAAAGGGGCGAGGAGGGAGGGCTGGATGAACGGGAAACAACGGAGAACGGGCACCCTTAAATTTTAATTAGTTTTAAACTTAATTGCTTGAAATGATTAGTTGAATTCAGTCTTCCTGTTGCTTAAAATTACAAATATAATCGCTGTGGACAGTAATTGGCTTGCCCCAGATTGTCGGTTATTGTAGCCCAGTGTCACCCCATGCATCATTACCCGACTTTGGCGGCGATGCGGCTTCTGAACTATAGCGACCATACAAAAACACAAACATACACACATGCAATGCTGTGCTCGCCTGTGCCAGAGCATAATCAGAGTTTGGTTGAATGCCTGCTCGAAAGGATCTAAGTTGTTTTCCGTTTGCCCCTTTCAACCTTGCTCTTCTCCAGTGGGCGAATGAAGTGCCCTACGGCTCAGCTGACCCTCAACCCCCACTAATCGATAGCCACAGCCCACGATCTGTAGATTGCTCAAGGAGAATGACTCTATGCTGTAAGGATCCATCTAGGCCGGAAGGGACTGTCAAAATAAATCCCTAAAGCTTCCTTTAGGGAGGCTGCATTAGACTTCTGGGTAAAATTTTATTTTGGCGAAGCTGTGATGTTACGGTAAGATCTGTCATATTTTAGGACACAAAGGGGGGATCGCATTAGTGTTTTTGGCTGGAGGAAGGAAGCGGCCTTTGCCCTTCTAACTGTCTACTCTGTCCAGTCTTGTCATTGAAAAGACATATCTGTCCTAACTGATATATATTTTGCACCATTGTCCGCATTAGTGCCCATGGTCTGGCTTCTCTGGTAAACTGTCCAAAAGCACAGCAAGTCCTTCAGCAAATTGCCCATTAACTTTGCGTCAAGACTTGTCACCATGTTTACATTTGTACTATTCTACCTTTTGTATCTCCAATCATATTGACAGTTTCTGTTTGTAATCTGTTTCTGAAATCTCACTTATTTACATAAAAAAGGGGAGTTTTACATAAAATTACATAAAAAAATCAACTGTCATTGGTTATCATTTCTGTCAGTCTTATCACTCTGCGTTTTGATTGGCAGTTTCACCCAGACAAGCAGAGGCTGGACGTGTCTGAAGGGGAGGCGGAGCAGCACTTGCAGAGATTCATTGACGTCGACCAGGCTTGGAAGATCTTGAGTAATGAGGAGAGCAGGAAGGAGTACAACCTCCAGCTAAGGGGTACGTTCCCTCCTGTCTATCCTCTTATGCACTTTCAGTCTAATCCTTCTAAGTACTGAAACTTTACTAAAGTGTATTTGGAGGAATTGTGTTTAGATGGGCTATGCTGTATTGAATTTTTTAAATGCTAATGACCATACTTATTATTTTTGTGACCAAAATATCATAGAGACATGGGTGTTGTTTTCTAATAAATTACCTAGCAATGCCCTAGCAACCACCCAGAATACTCTGGAATTTTCAGTTTCATTCAATATTGAAACTAGACAGTTTTTGGAAGAATTATGTTTACATGCAATGGACTTCATTGTATCGAATTTTGGAATCTGCGTGATTGGGAGTTTGCGTGACAGATTTCGCTTGTTCAAGTTGGTCAAGTGGCTGCTTGGTTTGGAAGTGAATTCTGTGAGCGGTGCTTCATACATTGCTACAGTATGAACAATGTACCTTTTTTGCCCTCAATTTTGTTGCAATTTCATTAATGTTCCCCTGTAGTCAATAATTGTATCCCTTAAAACTCATCTTTGATCACCAAAATTACCTATTTAAATGTTTTCCTCTGTAAAAAAAATTCTTCAAGCCTTAAAATAGCTCGAATGTAACTACACCTTTGCTTAATTTAGTATACGTGGATCCGTGAATATGCTAATTAGCACCGCCTCCACTCACTCCAGCTCACAGATTCACTCGGCCAACTTACTGAGGTAAACGCTGCACAATGGTATCGCTCTTTACAACGTCGGACTCATAACGGTAATTAATATGATTAGTCTTTTGCTTGACTGTTATCAAACAGCTTATAATGTGTTGCTAATGTTACACAAACCATGTTCCCGTTCGCATCTCAGAGTAAGACAGCTGTCTTCTAACAATCATCTGAAAAGCTTTGAACGACTCAGAACGTCGTCCGTGGAGAAAGGCATATACTGTAGTTCATCATAACATCATAATATACACAATACACTTGTTATATTGCTAAATTTACCCGATTTTTCATATCAACAAAAAGCATGCCGGGATAACCTGGCATCTCTCGAGACTCCCCTGCTAGTTCACTGTTAATGATATGCTAAAGCCCGCCGGCACGTTGACGTGATTGGTTATAAGGTAGTTTGTGACGTCAGAAACACCAGCGATTTCAAAACCGCATTATTGAGACTGTCTCTTTTTTTTTCTTCAGTTTTTGCTGTTTTAGACATGGAATGAGCACTTTTGGCTTGATAATTTGTCACATAGCAATATCATATCAACCATCCATAACAGTCTAGCACTGATGAGTACAGCTCACGTTTACCCTGAAAAATACAAATTCATGATTAATTTCCGTTCATTGTTGATAATTTATTAAGAGCATAAAGCAGCTTTGTCACTAGCCCTTTGGCAAACTAAAATTGTCTGAAATATTTAAAATACCAAAGGAAGGAATGAGAACCGAGCTGTTGTCTTTGGTCTGGACAGATGCTTCCTTACAGAAGAGCGTAGCTAGAATTGTGGGTACTAGAGGAGGAGGGAAATAAAGAGAGAGTGCGAGAGAGAATGTAGGTCAGGTCTGTCACACATGGCCAGTTCTTACATGAAGTGATAGTCTGCTTCTCTCCGCTCTCGCCTAAGGAACAAGCTCCCCCTAGCCCTCCATTAGGACCTTCAATAAGTGTACATCCAGGGTCCTGTGCGCCATTAACTGGGGAGCTGTGGCATCGCCTTTAGGGGGGAACACTTTGCACAGCTACTTGCTAACGTAGATCGCCATAGCCACAGAATTGACATTTAGAGAGCATCCACAGAAAAGCCAGGCCTCGTTTAGGCTGCACATGCAGGAGTGCACATGCTCCTCATTTAAATGCAGTGACTTTATTTTAGATATCAGACACGCTTTGTTTTGACTTCATTTGCAAGTATTAAATGACACTATTTTAGGTTACAAAACTATTTTTTTTTAGATGTTATTTATTTTATTTTATTTTTATGCAAATAGTGTACAATTTTAAGTGACTGTTTATTGGTCCTCATCGCTCATAACATGAAAATAATTATTGGTTTGTCGGTATTGGTGCAAAAAAAGAAGTACACAATAAACTGTACAGTTATTTTTTTTTTGGTCTAATTTATGTAAAAAATCTCAACTCTCAATTTAACTCTATATGGTCTGTTTTAATTAAGTTTGAGATTGATTCTGGCCAACTCAAAGGATACACTAATCCCTAACCAACTTAAGTAGCCTGCCCTGCAGTCATTAACTGGACACTGAAATGTGTGTCAATATTGACCAGACAAGGTTTGATGTCAAATACTGTGGCCTCTATTTAAAAGGCCACGTCTGGTTGGGTTTATCTTTTGCAGTTTCAAAAAATATATATATAGTATTTATAAATATTCATGCTCTCTACTTATCAGAAATGAATTCAGTTTTAAATATTCATGAACAGGGTCTTATTTTGTGAGATATAAGGAGAGATAGCATTTTGCTTGTGGTTACTGTCATAGGAATAAGTCTTTATACCTTTCATCAGTTTACGCATCTCTGACTTAATTACTGAGCAGAAATGCATCATTCGTAGCTGTACGTTCGTAACTGGAGGTTATTCTGGGGTACTCTGTATAGAATGAGGTAATTAATACATTTTTTATGTTGCATAACTGAAATCTTCCCATCAGTTTAGGTTTTCACTAAATATTATATCCGAATGTTATTCATATTCTTAAGGTGAATGGAGACACATCGGACTGCTGATTTCAAAGATGGAGCTCATTTCATTGTCTCAAGTTCTTTTTTTGCACCTATAAGAAATTAATGATAAAAGTTAGTCGCCAGAAATGGCACCTGATGATAAAACGTTGCATTCAAACCTGTTAATTGCCAAGATCTCAGACACTATGCCAGAAAGGGACAAGAACCGTTACTTGGAAGTGTCGTGTTCCTGATTCCTTAATTCATTAGGAAGCAAAGAAATCTAATTTCATTCTCTGCCTCTTGACAATTAGTTGTCATATTGCATTTTTCCACACACGGTTTTAGTTTCAAATTCACTTATTAGCAGCCTTTAAAGCAGAACCTTGTGAAATACCCAGTATTCCCTGCTTTAATATTCAATGAATATTTTAAGACAACTCATTTGTGTGTATTCATAGCAGCAGTAGGAGACATGAAGGCTTCGCTAGGGCACTCTAAATGACCTCAGATGACTTTGCAGCTTCCCTTCTAAATCTCTTATTAGTGGAACAGCAGCCCAGCAATCCTCTGTGATTATTGCTTAAATATTTCAACAAGCAAGGATTGCTCTGGAAACTTTTTACTCTTCCAGACAATTTTTCCTGCGAAAGCTCAAAGGTTCAGGATGTGGCTTGTTTTTTTTTTTGCGTGACATAAATTCAATGTGGTAATGAAACACAACTTTCAGAGTAATCTTATAATATACAGTACTGTGAAAAATTCTTAGGCATGTTAATATCCCCCCCCCCCCCCCCCAAATGGTTTTAAGTCAGTTATTTATATCTTTTGCTGTAGTGTGTCAGTAGGAAATATCAGTTTGCATTTCCAAAAATTCTTTTTGCCATTAATTGTAATAATTCAGTGAGATTTGTGTATGCACAAGGAGTCTGACAACAGCCGGTATGATCTGATCTCACCATCATCGAGACCGTCTGTGATTACATGAAGAAACAGAAGAAACTGAGACAGACTAAATCCAGAAGAACTGCGGGAACGCCTCCAAGATGCTTGAAGAAACCTTCCTGCAAAGCTACCTGAAAAACTATGCGCAAGTGTACCTGGACAAAAGCCTTTTTAATATTAACCTAATAACATATATATATATACATGGGATATTAGGGATATTAACATGCCTAAGACTTTTGCACAGTACTGTATATGTTTTTCTTGTTATCAGTGAGGTATTAGTCATAATGTATTGCCTTCCCCAGTGTTATTGTAAAATACTTAACTAGTTTTTGATGAAATACTGCTTTGTTCATGATAGAAAGAGAGCATATTGTCTCATTTCTTGCTTTATCCTGGATTGATCATCAATTTGACTTCCTCTTCATATTACAATTCTCTGCAGCACATGAACTGAAACAGAGCTGGCCAATGGACGCCCATATAACACTAGACGACATGAACTGGGATTGTGGTTAGTCAGAACCCTGCTCTCAAGCAACTTATAATAATATATTATAAATATGGGTTATAATTATAAAGCATCTCTTCTGTTTCAGACACTGAGTGTTATACGTATGGCTGTCGCTGTGGAGGAGAATTCATCTTAGAGAAGGAAGACACGCAAGAAATGGAAACGGTTGTGTGCTGCAATTCCTGTTCGCTCAGCATTGAAGTTAAGAAGGTTACATGACACTTTTGGATACTTCAGGCTAGTTTCTTATTGGACTGTTATTTAACTATTTTCCAAAAAGGGACTTATTCTATGGACACGTTGTGGATTTTAACAGGAAGTCAGCCCCATTCATAACTGAGCCTGGCACTTACAGTATGAGAAATTATTAGTTTTTTCAGGAACTGTCTGAATTTTTCATCAGGTGGATTCAAATTTGACAGTATACAGAAATCAAAAGACATTTCTTTCTTAAAGCTTTTTTTTAATGGTCTCCACATAAATCCTCAAAGTGACCACATTGTAAAAACCTTCCAATTGTACTTTTTTCTCTTATGGAACTGAGCAGCATATTTCATTTCATTCAAATGTACCTTTCATCAAGTGCATCACCAAATAACTGTTTCCAGAATTGGGTCACACTAGACTCTCACTGTCACAGAAAGCCCTTGGTTGTTTCCCCTGAGCTAGACGTGCTCTTTTACAGACCAGACGTTTACTGAAATGCTGTTTGTTCCCCAGCCCCCTCCTTGTTAGCGAGGACCGGGCGGGTGGCTCAATAACCTCTTAGCTCTTGTTAACTTTGTTTGCATGTAAATAAATGCACTTTTTTTCCTCCTCCAACAATGAAGTCACAAACTGCCTCCACACATCACTGGTCGAAAAAGGCCCTCCGGTTAATGATGAGCTTTTCAGTTTTCTTTCGAGCCTTATTGTTCTCCGGTCCACTCAATTTTGAGGGGGGATCCGCAAGGTTGTGGCATTGGAATAGGGTCATGGCTTTATTAAACTTCAAACAGTCATTAGGCTGTTTGCTAAAATCTGTCGTCCCATAGTAGAAACAGCTTGATCGGGGCAAAACCACGCTTTTCATCAATGTCCTGAGGCCTGAACCGAGGCTAGACCTGCCAGTGGACCGGCAATGGACCGAACTTTAATCGACTATGACATCAATTACGGATAATCTCATCACTTTTGGAGAGTGGGCTTGTCAAATCTCTAATTAAGTCCTCAGTTCCCCCTATATGTGCAGACAGGATCAACAACACATTATAGTGCAATGATGGACGACATCATTCTATTTTTGAGGGGATATAACTTTTAACCTTGCGTGCACTTGTGGGTCTGGCCTGGCAGTTGGGCAGCTGTGTTTCTTTGAATGGATGTCCCTTTATGTCAGTGACTGTAAATGAGGAAAGAATCATAATAATTCATAATTTGCATGGTAAAGATGTTTTTTTAATGTTCTAGTCAATATTTGAGTGAATTGTATTTTTGTATGTTGGCCAACTGAATTATTTCAGCGTTCATAAAAATAGATCAGAATGTCAGAAAGTCAGTTTTCAGGTTAGAAAATTAGAAAGCTATGTAGTTTTATTAAAAAAAATAACATTTTAAATGTATATTTTATTGGATATTGCAATTACTTTTTCTGGTAAAAGTTTGGAAAAATATTTAACATGTTATTAAATTATTTGCAGACACCTCACCAGGACTATGGGTGCAATATGAGTTTTTTTGTTTTGTTTTAGGTACTGACGTATTTCTGGGGGAAATGACACAAGAACTATTTAATTCGAACCTTGTCTCTCTGTTGTTTGGTGACTGTTCTCACGTTATTTTCCCTGTTGACATCTGTGTGAACGGTAACCCAAAACCTTTGTCTAACTAAGCAAGACTTTCACTGATCCCGGTTCTTGTTCGTAGGTAGCTTTGAAAAGAGTTTCCTTTAATGCAAAGCCTGCACTCCAAGTAGCTGGAAGATAGTACCCTTTTCTTTGAATGAACTTTCATCTCCTTTTTTGCTCTCATGGTTTCTCATGGCGGTTGGACAAAAGAGGAAACCTCCCTCCCTCTTTTAACTCCTCTCAGCTCAAACCTTTAAAATAGCTTGTGTGTTTTGGACAAGGTTGCATATTTGCCTCTCATCACAAAATTTTCAGACGAGCCAGCAGGTGGGAACCCTTGAGGAAGATGGTGGAGAACATTGTTTTGTTTTTTTCTTACATAAAAGATTATAAAATCTCAAGCCATTATCCTTATTCATTTTCAGCATTCTGAAACCATATTCTACTTCCCAATACTTAAACTCAACAGCTACCTTACTAACTATTAATAAGCAGTTATTAGGAATTTGAGGCAAATGTCGTAGTTAATAATGAGAATTAGACTAATCCAAAGTTTGACCAAATTTGTATTAATGTAGATCTGCATTTACTCTTTTACATGCTTTTTACAGAATTTTTTGTTCATATTGATGTTTCGATATTGAATAGGAGATATTATATTTGCATTTAAAATGACACACTTCACCTTTAAGGTTGTATCGTTTTGGCTCTATATTTGATGGATGACTCTACTAAAGATGTTTGCAGGAAGCTGATGGCTCCATGCTTGTGTTGTGGTTGTCTGGTTTGTTTATGACTGAGAGTCTTTCAGAGAGCCAGAGGTTTACTGCCTATCCCATCATCCTATCCATTCAATTGGCAATAATGCTAACAGCCCTCATGCAATGCTAGACGTGTGTGTGTGTGTGTGTGCACGTGTGTGTGTGTGTGTTAGAAAGAGAGAGAGACGGACAGAGAGGGACACCGTTATATTAAGCCAAAGTATAACCTCTCAAAACACCTAAGAATCCTTATAGGTAAGTTTTATTCTGCCTTAACAGGATGGTTTTTTTTTTGTTTTGTTTTTTTGTTTTTTTTGGCAGTAATGTGTAGACCTGAGCTATACTATCTGCTTGAAATATGAATTGGTGTGTTTGAATCGTGATTGTTTTCTTTTAAAGGCTGTTTACACATTTGTTGTGAAAGCAGTTGCCAAGGGGAGTCACAATGCCAGAGCGTCCCCAATGTGCTCATAGACTAAACAAGTGACGGCACTGGTGCACCCATAAAGCCACCGGGCCCTCAGGTGCCCCCACCCCACCGTTGCATGCCCAAACATGTCAGAACCTGGTTTTAAAAATAACTACTCCTTGTTAATCAAGCCAACCTGCCCCCAACCACTACACCAAAACACACACCGTCCTCCCTTGCCGATAATTATGTCAACCTGCTTGTCACACACCTTCATTTGCCTGTTTTTTAATGTTAGCATGTCATATATGTTGGCAGATAGATGCTTTCTGTCTTTAGCCTGAGACTGAAAAAGCACAGCAGTAATGTCTCAAAGGAGGCGGACTTGCTAATCAACGACAGCAAGTTGAATTTGAAATGCAACAAGGAACCGCTTGGCCACGCACAGCGTGCTTGGAGATGCAACTTCATTGTTTGCCAATCTCTTAATTGGTTATTGGCCTTATAGCTCTATTGAGGGAAACCCTCTAATTTGGAGTGAGATGCAGTGGGTGGTAATTGCAGACATTGTAACTGTAGATGTGTCATTTCGAAGTGTCCACCACACCTGAGCTGTCTGTTTTATTCCCTGTCCTTCTCTTTTAGGAAGTGAACATCATTCTACAACTTCCGGGTCTAAGAAACCCATCATGTGGTATTGATTCCAAGTGGAACGGGAATGCCTGCATGTTTTAGGCCGTGGCTGGGATAATGAGCTCGGCCCTTTATTCCCATCGCCTGTCGCTCCTGGTGATGGAATTAGCTTGAAGCAAGCAGAGCGGAAATCACTCGGCTTTATGAATGACATCCCAGAGGTGGGAACGGATTAGTCTTTTCCCTCTCTCCCTCGGTCTGTGTGTCTGTCTGTCTCTCTCTCGCTGCAGCTCTTCTCTTTACAGCACCAGGTGGCTTTTTTTCCGGGCACAAAGGTGTTTCTCTTAATCCCATTACGCCAGTGTTAAGTCTCACTAACATCAAAATTACCCCCACCACCACTAGCCTTCGTATCTCTTTGCTTCTCCCACCCCCAGTTCGCTTTCCATCCGCTCCCTTTCCGAGTGACTGAAGGTGGTTTCACCTAAAAGGAGGAGAGATCTGCAGGGCAGCTGCTGTTTTAGCAGTTGATGTTTCCATTGCTGACTCACAGCGATTGCCAATCCTGATCCAATTTCGCCATGCTGGTGGCCCCTTATTCCCTTGTCCAATAATGTGTCTGCTGGAAAAAATCCCACTGCTCCAAATCAAGTCTAATCCTTGCTGGAGACCTCATGTCAATCTTGTCATCCAAAAGGGAAAAAAATCAAGACAAAACCATACATCTGGACCCGCCCCAGATCTCTCTTTCTCTCCATTTCTTTGGCCTCTAGGGATGGCTTTTAAGTCCCCCATCTTCTCCAAAGAATAGAGTAGGGATCACGCAACATGACCTACCAGAACCTTGATATCACAATATTGCCACCCTTGGGCATTGGGACATAGGTGCGGATTAAGACTTTGCATAATAAGATTACACGCTGACTGAATGATATCAAGGGACGATCCATATGTGGCAAGCTGGCTCTCTGTCTCCGGCTCAGTGGCGGGTGGTACAGCTTGTGGAGAGAGATGCCTGGGAGAGCCGCTGGGAATCAAATGGGATTCAGATTGTAAATGAGTTGGCCATTTGCAGTCATAGCTACCAGTGACTGGATCTATCGCTGTCTCACATTTAAATGTGAGAGGTTAGATCAGCTGTCCTTTGTGCAATTACCACAATGACCTGGAATTATGGCCAAGTTTACTGGGACATTTTTACACTGATTTGTTTCTTCTGTTTGCAGATGTTTCAAATCACTTGCTGAGTTTTTCAGTGACCAATCAAAGAAAGCGAGGAGTTCTGATTCTACGACTAGTTTTAAATGCACAACGGTCTTCCTAAATATTTCTTCCCAAATTCTCACCTTAGATTCCTTCTCGAAGAAAAGTCAGAAGTGGTCAAAGCTGGTAGAAGTTTCCTTTTGTCCATGAATACCTCGGATGCCATAGTTCAACAGTGGCAGCCCCTGCTGACAGACCCCTCCATCCCGGGAGCTGCTTTTCTCTCAAGAATCTCACCATTCATGGCTCCCCATTCCCGCATCTTCAAAGCAACATTCCAAGAAAATCCCTCACATAAAAAGATACCTCTCCTCATGAGCTGATGATCTAGGGGTGTCAAGCTGTTGTTCCTGTCCCCACTGTGTGCTGTGGGAAATGGATGTGTCTGTCGACTGGATGGGATCAATAAGCACAAGGCCACAACATCGACCCGCTGCTCTCCTAAATGACTCCATGAGTCCTTGTCCGCTGTGCTGGGCAGTCAGGCACTGTGGGGAACTTGGGGAAACTGGAAATGCTTCAAACCAGGGGGTCCCAAACAGAAAAACATACCCGCTACTAGTATTAAACAATACCTTCCAAACTGTAAAGCAAGTACAGACCGCACAGCTTTGCGAATGAGGCCATGTCCATTATGTCAAAATGCTGGACAAAAGGGAAGTTGAATGATGTTAACCTTAGTCTTTTGGACTTTTGTGGATTTGCGATGTGTTTTGTAATAACATCAACATCAGTTCAAGGCAGTTCAGTTAGGCTAAATATACAACAGCAACCACCGTCCTTAAAGAGTTAATTTCATATTAGTCATTGGTAAAGGTGCATGATATATTGGTGGCATTATATTCACATTAAGTTAATCTTTAAAAATACTAATAATTGAATAACTTGCCAATGCAAATCTCAAAATGAATATCCATTTTCCCATACTGTACATTATAATGTTGTAATGCCTAAATTGACGTATAGCATTTAAAGCATTGATTTGTATAGTTTATTTTATTTTGATTATAAGACAAAATAGTATAAATGTTGGCCATTTATCGATTATTTGTCATAATATGATGATAATTATCTGCACTAGTCAGAATTTAAAATCGGTACATCCCTAGTCATTGGTTAACTATACGTTTTCTTTTTTCCAAACTTGGACTAAATCTATCATGCTGTTGAATCCTGCCGTTTCCTACCAATCCAACCCCAGTGGCAGAAAAGCTAAATATATATTACTGCATTGCAGTCGTTTGCATTCAAGTTTCGTCCCTCAAAACAGAGTCTCCATATAGGGACCTATTCCTTAGACTGCTTAATGAAAACATATCCGTTATCAGTGTTAATAACAGCAACCCCAGACATGATTGTAGCTTACGATCACAGAATGCATGACACCTGCCTGTCCAGTATCAAAGCTGCCTGCCGCTTATGCAAATATAGCAAGATAGTCCTGTAGATCAGTCTATGAGGCCCCACCAGTCAGATCAGACTTCCCAGGAGGCTTCTGTCACTGATAGCAATCACTGCCACACAAGCATACAACATTACAGACTCAAATTAGCAGAGCACAGGAGAGAGAAAGGGGATTAGAGAGATCCGCTCTCCCACCGGCCCAACTTACAAATTAAATATGATAATCAAACAACACGATCACAATGGATTTGATGACAGGGGTTTAGCAAAATTTAGCTTGTTACCCATGGTTGCACGCTCTAATTTGGATTTTCTTTTTTTCATTGATGGTGGTGATTATGGCGGCTTTGTTTTTTTGTCGTTTTGTATTGCTACATGTAAGTTGAAAGCGCAAAAAAAAAAAAAAAAGTAAATTGCCAGAAACCTTACATGCACATCTCTTTAAAATATGTCAGTGTTTTTCAGGAACTACTGTTGGTTTGAATAGTTGTAAGACTGAGTATTGATACCGATTTATTTAATTTCGTTTTTAACTTGTTTTAAGATTTAACAACAGGAACAAATGTGTATATTTTATTTTTTAATGTATCTTATAAAAATACTCATTCCCTGAAAGTAATGATAAACACTGTAGTGAAGTAGCCTAATGATAATTGGAAAATCATTATTTTTACTCAGCCCTAGTTCGAAAGAAATTCTTCATTCTTCTGAAATGTTAGTTGAAACAAAATAATTCTTAGTTCTTTACCTCAGTTTTAAGGCCTGTTAGATGACCCCATTGAACAACTACTGGGGCTCTCCAATTGCTTAAAAAACAGCTGGTATTCAAATTGGATTCCCGGTCTAATTTCCTCTGAGGTAACTGGCATTTCTGTCCCATCTGTCAACAGGTGAGAACCAGAGCTGAAGCCGAATGCTCTGGTGGCTGCCTGCACAAACAGCCTAATTCAATAAGGTGATGTCTGTGTCAGCCAATGCTTATCTACTGAATTCACACAAGGTGTCTGGGAGTTTGAACAGTGCTGGGCCTAGCAAGGTGGAAAGTTGACACCTGCCTTTCCAATCCCTTAAGACAACAGCAAGTACCTCACCTGCTGTTGTCATGACCTGACAAAGATTTAATAACATGATGTTGAGGGAAAAGTTGGTAAATAACCTGATTTGTCTGATTTTTATTACAACATCCATTCTATTTAAAGCTATAACATCAACCATTCAAACTTTTCTTGGACTGATTCTTGAGATGTAAAACCAACAGATTGGAGCATTCATGACTCGCAGCTTCTCTGCTCTTTATTGTCAAGGCAATCAGGAGTTTATTCGTGGTTAAGAGCAATGAGAGAGAGTAGAGCGAAAGCCTCTCATCAAAAGAAAAGGCCCGAAACAATTGTTTTGATGACTGATCTGTGGCCCAGACTGTCATCATTACCCCCCATGAGAGGGACACACACCCCCTAAAACAATCCACTCTGGGCTAATGGCTCCTACGCATTTCATTTGTAAGACACTATAGAAAGTATGCTACAATAGGCTCCATCTTGAGAGGGCCCATCTGGGTGCCTCTTAGATCCTTTGAACAGCACGGAGGGTCGCTGACCTAGAAAGCCATCAATAAAAGACAATCCTTGGGAGGACAAATTGAAGAGCGGTGGAATCTCTCGTCTTTGCCTTACTCAGCTTTGAGTTTATGGGTGAGGCTGATGATATTTGCCCACTGTACTGTATTCGTTACTCAACTTTGCTGTCATTATTTGGTCGTCGGGGTCAAGTTGTTTCTGAGGTGAAGGAGACGTTGGCTCCTTTTCAGGAGATTTGGAAAGGGCTGTCGCACAAGAAGTGAAATTTAAATGTTTTAAGTGGTTTTACCCCATACTTTGATCCAAACTTGTCAAAATCTGACTTTAAAGGAATACTCTGAGTTCAGTACAATTCATCAGCAATAAATATTATACACTTATAATGGAAGTGAATGGGGCCAATTTTTTGAGAATTTGAAACCAGAAATGTGAAATTTACAAGATATAAGATAAAACCAAAACCTTAATAAGATAAAAACCAAATTTTACAAGTTAGAAGTACAATCTGTTAAAACGTTTGTATTATTTAAGCTGTCGAATCATTTTTACTGTAGTTTTACAGTTTTAGTGTTTACAGAGTTTAAGTTGTAAAATTAGATATAAGTTTACACAGAAAAGGTTTGTAAATGATTTTATCATTATGTTTACATGAATATTGTTTACGTCTTGTGGCTATTCTATTGAAACCGTAAGTATTTTAACATTTACGTATGGGCCCCATTCACTTCTATTGCAAGCGGCTCACTGTAACCCAAATTTTTTTAAACAAAGGAAAGGAAATGTGTTTGTTAATCAACATTATACCACAATTTCTGTTGGTTTGAGTTTAACTTGTGCTGAACCAGGAATATTCCTTTAATTAACCACATTCATGCTTGTATTTACTATTAGAACTTTTAGTACTACACATTCTTTAAATGTAATTATGAAGGTTTGTGTGCTTAGTTGAACATTTTGAGTCATGCTGTTGATATTTGTTAGCCATTCCGATGGTCTAATGAGGCATTGATGGGCTGGACCACATCATTGACCTCAGAAAAACACCCTGAGTTTGTCGGACCGCCAGTCCACCTCCAAATAACAGGTTTTAACCAATGCCTTTAAATGACCAAATGATTGCAATGAAACGACACAATAAATCACACATCTGAGCCCATTGACAGTCTTTCAGTCAAACGTACAATATACATTGTAATTTAAGCTATTGGCTCTTGAAAGGGGAGCTAATTGTTCGCCTTTTTTTTTTTTTTTTTTTTCAATAATCAGAAAAGGTCAGTGGTGAGGCTGTCACTGCCTTTCACAATGCCAGCCAGGCAACAGATGTTAATTCGAACCATTACTGTCCTATCGCTCGGCGAGATGAGTTCATGACAAACAGCAGAGCTCTCTCCCATGCCGAGAGAGAGACAATCCAACAGACTATAATTACCTCCAGTGCCATGAGACTGATGGAGACAAGCCCTGCAGAAAAGGACCCATCACCTACCTTAGATATAATATTTTACTACCTAGTAATTTATCCATCATTCCTGAAAGCACTTGGGTCCTATTGTTGTCAGAGCAGGGGAATGAAGGCACCGGCGAGGACTTCAATCTCTGAAATTACACCGTTTTGGAGACAAAGGCAGGATGGAGGGAGAAACAAGGAAGCCATGCTTTTGGGTGGCACTTTTATCATTGAGTGGCAGATAGTTGAACAATCAGCAAGTCTGGGGGCAAAGTGATGTTGAGGCAGACAGTGCCTTTTGTTTTTAGGCTGAATCGAAATGGTTTTGGGGCCGCAAATGAAAAGAGACGTTCATAGCATATCAAAATATAATTTTACCTGTAACCGATTCTGTTATTTGAAAGGCTTGGGCTGGAGGGGGAAAAACACAAGTTCTTGTGGAACTGATCATATTTCATGCTGAAGTACATGTACTTGTACGTTAGCTGTCTGTCAGACTAGACATTAACAGAACAAAAGTTATCATAGAATCGCAGTTTCATTATAGGCAACTTTTTGTGACACCAAGACTGTTCTTTTTACGGCAATTTTTTGTTTTAGTTTGTCATTTTTGTCTTGTAATAAAAGTATTCTTTAAATTTAGTCAGTATTTTGTTATGTCATATTCAATAATTTATTATTTTCATCTATGCATTTATGACTTAAGTCAGTGGTTCTAAACCTTAAGTAACCCGTAGGCCCCCTGTTCTCCAATACAATCTTTGATTTTATGTGTTTTGGTGGAAGCTGAATTTCATGTGATTTTTTTTTTTTTTTTTTTTTTGCATTTTAATTTAATTAAGAGTTTTATTATTTTAATATATTATTAATAATTTATTAATACTTTTAAGTCACCCTGCGGCCCCTTTGGTGTGGAGGCTCCCTGTTTGAGAACCACTGACTTAAATGGCATCTAATTTTAATAGATTTTAATAAACAAAAACAACATGTAAAAACTCCTGAAATAACATTATAATAAACACACTATTGTAATATGATGTTGTGAATTCATTATGCTTTAGTTATTCATTCCCTGAGTTTAATTGCGTTATGTAAAGACAGCGTATTCACAACATGACTTGAACATTCTGACTAGCATGTGACCCGTGGAGATCTATATTCGATCTGAGTTGCAATAGGCATTCCCGAGATTTAAGCGCAAAAGTGAAATTCATCCAGGGGGGCTGACCCACTCGGCCAAGCCAGAGAAGGCGCGTTCTCCCCGGCTTGGCCAAGAGACTCAGAGGGGGTGGAAGTCAGATCAAATATGGGACTTTGGAACGTACTTCGATATTTGAACGGTCATAACGCGATGCAGCCACCTAGGAACATCAATCTCTGGTTGACTTTAGTTCAAGACTTGTGAATTTGTGTTCAAAATCATATTCTTGGTA
Organism: Squalius cephalus; assembly: GCF_949319135.1. NCBI lineage: Eukaryota > Metazoa > Chordata > Actinopteri > Cypriniformes > Leuciscidae > Squalius > Squalius cephalus. The sequence continues at coordinate 19,021,743 of NC_137144.1, read as the reverse complement.
GATGTTTCTTTTTCAGAAACATTTTAGTGCATTGGTAATATCTTGCAGTGTAATTTTATTGTCATATTTTCATTGTTCTTCCTTGCAATAAGATCCTTCACCTTTCAATCCAGATCTGGCCTCTGGAGCAAATCTACCGAGCCATGCAGAGTTGGTGTAACGAAAAGCCACCAGCCAGTCAGTGAATCCCACAAAAGAGGAAGTGCATCTTCTGCTTGTCATTACAGCTCGGTGATGTTGCTGGTTTTAATGACCTTCCCGAGCATTCACCACAGCCAGGGGGTCATACAAACCCACGACTCTCCAGGAAAAGCCCTCCATTAATGGGAAGAGGAACAGAAGCACCCGGGCCGCTTCAGTTCAGCGGACAGATGGGAGGCCATTGTAAATATTTTGATTGATGGAGGGTGGGGTCAAGGCGTAAACCTTTGTTTTCCATATAAATGGGGAGGGCGGGAATCCAATGCAGGATGTTGGCTTGTTTTTTGATAGGCCTCCCATTCCTTAGCATGGCAGAGTGCAGACACTGAAGGGTAGTGAAGGTTTCCATGGATCTAAAGAATGTTTCGGACATGTTTTGTGTATCTGACCTCGTTTTATATGTAAAGTTCCTGCTGGTCTGAGAGGAATATCCCATAGTGAAGATGTTGTAAATATGTCTGACTGTTCTATATGTGTTTGACCGTATGGGTAATAATTGCTGTTTTCCCCCATGACAGATGGATCTGATCTGACCCTTTTTTTTTGTCAAATTAGACCTGACCAAATGTAATTTTGCCTTGAGAGTGACTTTTTTTCTTTCCTTTCCCAGGAGGAGTCAACAGCCGAAAGAGTCCAAAGCAACAGGTGAATTCAGCCCCTCACATACACTCACACCTTCCTCTCCTCCCCAAACAGAAAAACACTCCTAACCGGCAAACTGCAACAGTGACCAGCCCAGGGATCTAAATCAGCCTTTACCCACACATTACCTTAATGATGTCACAAAGGAATGCCCCATGGTCCTAGTCTCTGATTGGCCCACAGCTCCTCACAGGTCTAATCAGGAAGTGTTGGTGTTAAGAGTGGCTTTTCTAATTTAAGGTGTTATCTGCGAGACAATGGCCTGTTTTGTTATTGCGTTAGAAAGGTGATTTGTCCCTGGGGCTCTGACACATCTTCTTTCACACATGTACCTTGTTAAGTGGCCAGGAGACCAGAAACATGCTTCAAAGTAAAGACTGAAATAGATGACTTAATTTTTGAGAAATGATTTGCAAAGTCCCTTTAAAAGTGATAAAATCACAGTGAAGTCTTTTAGTGGTTTATTACTTTATATAAAATGTGGTGGTTGCGATCCTGGATGCTGATTGGTCATATGCTGATTGATTATCAGTGCAAATATGGACAGATGTTATATACACTAAGGTGGAAAATAGCAATATTTTCCTTGCACTAAGTGTAAATAGTAGTTAGGTGCTATTTAGCGCAAATGGTGGCAGATATTATTTGCACCTCAGTGTATTGTAGTATAATATAAAGCAGTATTCAATAATAGCAACATATTCAGTGTACATGATTATATTTGTTAAAATAAATATTGATGCTGCTGTATTGCTTTATTTATTGCTTAATTGGGTTCAGTAAAAGGTTACGCCAAAAATTGTACGCCATCCTCCTTACTTTCCACGCAACTGATTCTGTTATCATCGGGATTTCTTTTGTAATTTTGTCTGGCTCAATCAGTCAATGGTGGGTGGAGTTAGTTTAAATACCAACAACAACATTTACACTTGGTGTAAGTAGACACGCCATTATTATTATTAATAATAATATTTGTTGTTGTTATTTAATTTCAAATATTTAGTAAATTAATTAAAAACAATTTCCCTATGTAGGGTTGCAGAATTTTTTATTAATTTATTTGTTTTTTGCTTGTTTATTTATTTATTTTCTAAACCGCCTGTCCTATGTAGGGTTGTGGTATTTATTTATTTATTTTCTAAACCGCCTGTCCTATGTAGGGTTGTGGTATTTATTTATTTATTTTCTAAACCGCCTGTCCTATGTAGGGTTGTGGTATTTATTTATTTATTTTCTAAACCGCCTGTCCTATGTAGTGTTGTGGAATTTGTTTGATTTATTCCAGTAATACGCTTAATGCTGTGTTATATTGTGAATATAGTCATGGCTAAAGGGTTTTCAAGCAAGCCAGCTGTCAAAATTGAACATGCTATGAGTTCTCAGTGCTCTATTCACATAAATTTCATAATTTACAGTAAATCTGTTTGTTGCCGTAAGTACTGAGTGTTTGCCGTTGTAGATCAGTGTGGCTGATACCGGATGATTGATATGAAATGATATGAAATGATGTCTGACGGCGCTGGAGTTGTTAGCACATTCAATTCACATTAAGATAAATTGACTGCAGAGGGAACAGCCGCTAAGAGTCAAACAGACACACATATGCACGAACGGCCCCTCATAAACATGATTGAAAGCCCTGTACACACATCCATCCACGTGCTTGCCTGAATTGCACATAATGACTCCAGGACACACACGCATAACACACACACATAACCACACGCTCAATTGAGTGTGAGAATGACGATGAAACAATCTTTTCCGCTCTGGGCCTGTAATCGGGGCCTCACTTTTGAGCAGCGTCCATGTGAATATGTAGCATATTTGTCACATGGCTTTAATAGAGAGAATCAAGTTATTTAGTTTGGGTAATGAGGTGGCGGCTTGTTGTGTGTTGGCAGTGACCTCTGTCAAACACAAGGGCATGAACATGCGAACCGAGGAGGTGACGACTGCTTTGCCCAGCAAGAATGTTAATATCTCACTTGATAACTATGGATGCGTCTCATTCTGCTCCCGAGATCCCTATCTGTATGTCATGAACATTCAATTCGCGGACTAACAGGAGCCGTGATCATATAAACACTGACACAATTGAATTTTGAGCACATACATGCCTTTAGATTTATTTTTATTTTTTAAAAATGTATTAAAAGTTTTTTTATAAAGTTTAATATTTTTTTGTGTATCATTTCTACTTAATAATTAATATTATTTAATTGTGTTTTATTGTGAAATTAGCCCCAGCAAGACAAAGAAATGTCCATGTCATTTCCATCACTGAATATTCTTAAAAAAATATACATTGAAATTTTAAAAATGTAGTTTACAGCACTGTTTAACACATCTTAGTGCATTTTTGTTAATGCCATTAAAAAATATAAAGGTAACTACAGAAAATAAGACTTTGTCTTGACTTACACTTAGACTCGTCTTTTGTTGACTTAACATGACAAGTGAATCTAGTGAGAGGTCATGGAATTTCAACAAAGTGAACGTCTCAGTGCACCAGAACTATGTTGACATGGCTGACTCCCTAGCTAGTGTACTGGCTACTGAACTAGTGAGCTGATTGAGCTACACCCCATTAAACTTGCTTTGTTTACCTCATCATTGCGCTGAGGAATCAGGCATGGCTTCACCACACTCCCCTTTTCGCCTGTCATTTTCGTTTGTTTGGTCTCCTGTGGCGTTTAACATTCTTTTAAAAAAAAGAAGACGATGGCTATTGTGAATTGAGCTAATAAAACTGTTTATCCATGTGCTAAGAAGTGTGAGTGTGAAGAGCACTTGAGATTTGTCCCAAACCACTGCACCCTTTGTGGCCGTTGGAGTGGGTGTGATCCTTAGCCAACAAAGCTTGTTTGACTTGTAGAGTTTATTTTTCCGCACCGATCTGTTAACTCAGTTGTCATTACAAGCCGTTAAAGGCACAAAGCCTTTTTTGGGGCGTAATTACAACAGTCAATTATTCGAATTTGCTTTTTTTCAGTCATCTAATTCCCATCTAAAGACATCACATCAGACTGTAAGGGTAAAAAAAAAAAAAAATGGCTGAATGATTTTATGCCCAATTTTCTCTACCTATGTAACAAAGCGATTATTTTCTCTCCCCCGGAAACAAAATTAGAAGGTACAGTTCCTATTCAATGGGCCGTTTGTCTATCGGCGGCAATATATAAACTGTCACAGCATGAAATCGGTTTTCTGCCTTGGCTCATTTCAAATCAGAGGTTTCGAGCACATTAGTATCGCAATTAGAGGGCCTCGGTTATGCGACGCTGGCTGTGGAAACAGAGAGACCCATTTCTTTTTTTTCTTTTCTTCCCGGACTGTCGGGTTTTAAGAAGGTGACTGGGCCTGCACCCTAATCGCCACAGATAATAAATTGATCAACTCTTAAACTTCTGAGAGGGTTGAATGGGGCTCACCCCATCCATTGAGTGTGGACGGATTACTCACGCTTAGTTGGCTCTAGGTAGTCTTTGGCAAGCCTCCCCACCAGGCCTGGGAATGGGGCTGCATTGAGGCCCATTCACAAGCGCCTGACACAGAGCGTGCTTTTATACAGCACTGCTTTATTATGAGAAGATCCCCAGCCGCCCACCCCGGGCTTGTCCTTGCCATACTCTTTCTTGCACGTTAAGAAAAGGTTATCCCCTACCTTAATCCATATTGCAATGTGGATTAGAGCGCGAATGTGTGTGTGTGTGTGTGAGATGGGGGGCGTGCGGAGTGTTTCAACTTCACACAGGATTCCCCCCCTCCTATCGAAACACACTCACTCTCTCTCTTTCACCCTGTTTTTCTCTCTCTCTTTTACAAAGTGCCTATAGGCTCTGGTAAAGGATTTGCATCTTGAATGGGTAACCTGCAGTTCTCCTCAATGAAGACATCAGATCAAAGTTCAACCAGTCAAAGCCCTGCTAAAACGTTAAGGAGGCCGGCACGTACACAAAGGCACGGGATGAACGGCAACTGCTGCCTCAAGAGAGGGGTAAAAAAAACACACTGGAATCCCTGATCCAGATTAAGAGTGGATTATGGCGTTCACAATGGAGCCGGTTTCAATTGAATTCACTAAAGAATTATGTTCAATATTTCAATTTTTAATGGTTATTGTAAACTTTTCATAGAATCAAAAATTACAAATAATTAATCCTCTTCTAGAACTTCGGCTCCATCCTTTACCGAAAATTCCACAGTTAACCATTGATTTCCACCTGTTTCTACCCTAATCTTAAGCTTTAAAGTAACTCTTGTCATTTTAATGTATTTTACAATGTAATTTATTCCTGTTATCAAAGCTGAAGTTTCAGCATCATCACTCCAGTCATGATCCTTCAGAAATCAATCTAAAATGCTGATTTGGTGCTCAAGAAACATTTCTTCTTATTATCATCATCAAGTTGGACCATTGTGCTGCTTTTGTGGATTCTTTAACTTTCTATTGATCAGGATTCTTTAAAGTTAAAAAACAACATTTATTTGGAATAGAAATCTTTTTTCTAGTCAAATCAAGTCACCGTTATATAGCACTTTATAAAATACTGATATAGTTTCATAATTTGAAGTTGTAATAATTTGTGACATTGAAATTTTGAAGTTCATAATTTAAATTCTGCTGTAAAGTAGCTCTAAAAAATGCAATAGTGTCAACATTTTTGTAACAATATATGTCTTTACTGCCACTTTCAATCAGTTTAATGCATCACTGCTGAATTAAATTCTGAATTATTATTTTTTTAAATCATACTGATCCCAAACTTTTGAATAATATGCATATATATACATTATATAAAAACTGGTACTTTCTGTACTGTCTTTAATTTATTCCAAAAAATATATATATTAATCTAATTATTTTTTTATATTAATTGTATTTAATAATATTTATACTTCATTTGGACTGATTATTTCCAAAAAATGATCTTTCAAAAACATCTTTAGCTCCACTAAAACTAAAATAGCAAGGCAAAAGACAATAACGCACTTAATTACTGCCCTTTCCTGGCGCCAGGTCGTGCTTAATTGCTCTTGCCTTATTTGTGACAGTCAGTTCTTTTAAGTTTAGGATCTGGGCTTTATCATTGCGACAAAATGACAGCTCACTGACTAGAAATGAATCCTTTTTCTGTTGTCTCTTAATAAATGAGCCAAATGCCCCATGTTGGTTCCCTGACTATTAAATTGGGTTACTTTATGATATGGTATAATTGATATCAATTGCACTCCAGGTGATGTGGACCCTGTTGTTTAAATGGTGCTGCTTTTCCCACAATGAAGGCAGCGCCTTGCTGGGTGCAAACTGTACCGAGACACTTCTCTGGGTAGCTATAATCTTAATTAGCTAACCCACTCGTTCACGTAGATATTCGCATTGCCTTCATCATTATCTATATGAAATACGCCCAGCAGGATGGCCATGATACAATATATTACATACAAAGGCAACTGTGTGAAATGTGTGCTCTCCCCTCCTTAAAATCACGGTGCGGTGCAAAAGGACCTGAGCATTTTTCTCCTCATTCAATTCGGGCCTGGTGAGCGGTGTTTAGCGCAGCGGGCTCAGAGGGCACCATTGTTTATTTGTCAAAAGTTAAAATGCCTCTCTTCGACAGCTCTTTAAAAGCAGGTTTCAAGAGGTGCCCCAGTGCTAAATTGTAAAGTTGTGTCCAGAATGGAACACATGGTAAAGAGTGCCATAATTGATGGGTTTGTTGGAGGAGCACTTAAATTAATGTTTGGTATTATGGGCCTTTTATGTGTAATAGGCCTGGTTAAGATCATAAAAGCTAAGGAAATGTTAACACTTGAAAGAAGTACCGGTAAACTAGCATGATTTTGTAATGTTGAAGCATTTGTTTCCAAACAGCGTAAAGCCACAGGGAGTTGCAGACCATTGGCTAACTGGAGATTGAAGCAGATGCTGTATGTGATCAAGGATGCAGTCGCTCAACAAAGTATTTGGACTCTTAAGCCACAATTAAAAAGGTAAGAATGTCATTGCATTCAATAACAAAGTATCAAACCAAGTGGCATTTATTAGATATAGCACAAGCAAACTTTTCCAAGTTAAACATTTCACAAAAAGTTAGAGTGTTTAAGCTAAATTTAAAGTCCCCGTGAACCGGAAGTTGCAAACGACTCTTCTCCGCTGTTGTGACGTATTTCCAAGTGAAACGGAATATTGAACAGAGGGCAGGGTTTTACTTTAGCACTCCTCCTCTCCATCTCTGCTCATAGCAGACTAACGGTTTGAGGGGAGTAGTTAAGCGTTTTCAACCCAAGCCTTCAAATCAGAAAAGGAATGCCATTCCAGACCGGAAGTAACTTTTCAGATTTTGATTAAACATTACCACGGCAAACAATTTTTTTCTGTGTATTAACAGATTAATTGTTCACCACAAGACTAGTAATATCCACTAACAAAGTAAATAGGGTCAATTTTGATTTCATGTCGACTTTAAATTTTGGAACCTTCTGGTTGCTGGTTGTCAAAATGCCAACCAGAATGAACATGTCTATAGTTCATGTAATCCTTGCTAAAAAAAGAAAGAAAAGTTGGTTTTCTGCTCTTAAATGGTCTCCCCTTTTCTGTTGGCTGGATTTAAAGAGGTTTTGGGTTTTGGCCAAGAGACTAAGTGGCCGCCCAGCTAATAAACATCTACATTACTTGACCAGGTTGGGAAATTTGATAAAAAATACATTAAAAACAGTAATATTGTGAAATGTCATTACAATATAAAATAACTTTTCTATTTTAATCTATTTTAAAATGTAATTTATTCCTATGCTGACAAAGCTGAATTTTCAGCATCATTACTTCAGTCTTCAGTGTCACACGATGCTTGAAAAAATCATTCTAATATGCTAATTTGCTGCTCAAGAAACATTTCTTATTATTATTATCAATGTTGAAAATAATTCTTATTATTTTTGTGGAAACCGTAGTACTTTTTTCAGGATTATTTGATGAATAGAAAGTTCATATGAACACCATTTATTTGAAATAGAAATCTTTTGTAACATTATAAATGTCTTTACTGTCACTTTCGATTAATGTAATGCATCCCTGCTGAATAAAAGTATGAATTATTATTTTTTAAAGTCTTGCTGACCCCAAACAGTTGTTTGTCTACTATGGCTAACAATTTTGAGAAGGTCGAACATAATCTAACATAGTTTAGTTCCACAAAGAACTTTTTATTGTCTAGTTCTTTAAAAAACAAAACAAAAAAAACAATCCTCTGCTAGTGCTTTAAAGAACCCAAAAACTAAATATGCTGAACTGAAAAACCTATAACATAATAGGAACTTTTTAATCTCCAAAGAACAATTTAGCAAAATCGAGAACCCTGTGAAAAATGTTTCTTGATATAGCCAGGTGTTTTTGGTAAGCCAAATATCCATTAAAGGACCTTGAATGTATCGAGTCAAAGCAACCCGGTAAAGCATACTTATTTTTCCTGTTCTAGTTGTGTTTTTGTTTATTGTCTCATTTCAAAACATTTACTTCAAAACTTGTTGATGATTGTTTAGCGAATCTCAGGAACTATCAGGCCTCACCTTCATTATACCGAAGCGAACATGAATGTACAAAATGATTATACCAGCAGCCCCAGTCATTATCTTATCAAAGAATGGCAGGCCTTTTCAAATTAAACATTCTTCTGTTGACAGGTGTGTACGGATGTGCTTCTCTTACTGCGTGCCTCATGCGTGTTCGCGTCTGAGGTTGCGAGTGTGATAGACAGGGGTTTACTGTGACCGAGAGACCCCCACACACTCCCCAGAGAGACAGTCTCCCTCCCTGACAGACAACTCACCTTCCAGGTGAAGGTGTGTGTGTGTGTGTGTACGTATAGTACACTGCGTAGGAGTAGTGTGACAGACAGAGGCGCAGTGTGTGTGTGTGTGGGTGTATTCTGATAGACAGAGGTACTGTGCTGCAGAGGCAGGTGAAGGTGATGCCCTGATTCAGCTGTGGACTGTTTATTAGAGATTGAGGGAGGGATAGACAGATAAACAGAGGGATGGGGGGGGGGGATCAGGTGTTTCTCACCCAGCCCCTCGTTAATGGCTCGTTCATTATTTCTGATTTAGCGCTGGAGTGCTGCGGTGGTGTCAAATCTTAACTCTGTTCATTAAATCATTAATTTTTTTTTTCAGACGGTAAGTGAGGCCAGTGTAATGAAGCCATCACAGTCTCAGCAGAATTCACCCCTTGTTAAGCGTCTCTTGCAGGTTGTGAATGGCAGTCACTGATTAACAGCTTCCCCAGTGTCTTGATTATGGCTCTTATCAATGGTTTTCCATAGATCTTTTCGAGTAGACTTGTTTTGCATGCATTATAATTGTTTATACTATTAGACTATGTATTCAGTACATTAACAGAAAGTGCCATGTTGTTTATTTCATTTTATTTATTTTTCTGGACATGGTATCACAGTAATACCAAAATACTAAGTTATGTACTATGGTACTACTTTATATGGCATTGTTTGAAGTGCTGTGTAAATACCATGGTGAATTAAAATGAATAAGAAAATTAATCATTTCAGATTCATGGTATGTGTCTAAGTAACAAGGTATTAACATTTGGTTGCCATCACTGTACATGGTACCGCTGAAGTCATTCTTTTGCAGTTTAGTTGATATTTTGTTTTGGGGATCTCTTTTTGTTGTTGGCTTACAAACTAAAAATAGACCAAACATATATAATGCAAAATATCAACACTTATTTGAAAAATGTAAGATCTTTCATGGTATCTGAAACAATACAATCTAACTAAAATAAACAAACAAAATATAGACAAAATATAAAATACAATTATGTAAAAAATAAATTAAAAATGGATCTTTCCTGGTACTGAAACCAAAACAAAAATCTAATGAGACTAAACTAACAAAATATAGACAAAACCTAACAGAATGTATACAATTATAAATAATAATAATAATAAAGATGTTACTGTCCTGGTAACTGAAACAAACAAAATCTAACTAAAATAAACCAAAAAATATAGACAAAATGTAAACAATTATTTTATAAATAATAAAGATCTGTCCTGGTAACTGAAACAAACAAAATCTAGACAAAATATAAACCTTTTTTTTTTTTTTTTTTTTAAATAAAGATCTGTCCTGGTAACTGAAACAAACACAATCTAACTAAAATAAACAAACAAAATATAGACAAAATAAACAATTATTTTAAAAACAGAAAGATCTGTCCTGGTAACTGAAAGGTTATAAGTTTAAACACCACATGGGGCAGTTCATGAGCTATCAGCATTTTGTTCTTGAACAAAGTTATTCCTGGGGGATTGTCACTATAATAGGGGGACTGTTGATTTAGTGAAAAAAAAAAAGTTGATTAAATGACTATTTATTTGTTACTCTTTAAGTGTATGATATGATATAAACAGCCAGGCAGACTGGGATAATAATCATGGAATATATTGACTGAAATCATCATCATAATCAACCATTATAACCACCCACACACCCACTGCTTGTTGTCACAAGTCTCTGGGATGCTGGTTCAGGAGTTAAGAGCAGGCCCAGGTACCTGAAGAAGCCAAGCTCCCTGAGCCCTCTCCTCCCCTGTTATCTTGTTACTAATGTTTTCCTCCCTTTACCTCAGGGATTTGGTGGCCTCCAGGGTCTGCCATCATCAGCAGCCGGCAAGCTGTTTCCAGGCAGCTCAGAGGCAAACAAGTATTGTTGAGTGTCATATATGACAACGTGCAAGTCTTTTTTCCACCGTGATCTGGCACGACGCCACATGTTAAAGGGCATCAAGCCTTTCCCACCGTAAGTTTACTTTATTTCAAATGTTTCTTTCCTTTTCAGCCTCAATATAATGGAGATAATCCATCTGGATAAAGATTTAAAAGTTAAAGTTAAATGTATGAAGTCCAGTACTTCGGTTGAACCAGAGCAACTAAAATCAACTAAAAAAATGTCTCTGCTGGAGCACACTCTTCATAGCACTTTTAAACCGCTTTCATATTCACTTCAAAATATGTGGAGAGAAATTATAAATCACAATGGAGCTCTGAACTATGATTCTGGCCAAAGGCAGTCTTGTGATCTTGCGGCGTGACGTTTTTTTTTGGCTTCTCTCCTCCTCAGTGTGCATGAAGTCTCCTTCACAACCCTAAACTTGACGTGCCAAAAAAGTTGTGACTTGCTTTTGAAAGCCATCCAGCCATTTATAAAGGAAGTCTAGACAGTTGATTGGTTGTTTTGCATTAGTTTAGTGCTTCTTTTAGTAGACTATTTTTAAACAGCAGATGGTAGTTATTGCCAAATGTCATAGTGAACTCTTGAACATGTGTTGCCCATAATCTTTTTACCCAATTTCTAAGAAAATGTCCGTCCGTCCATCCGCAAGTTGTGTGTGTGTGTGTGTGTGTGTGTGTGTGTGTGTGTGTGTGTGTGTGTGTGTGTGTGTGTGTGTGTGTGTGTGTGTGTGTGTGTGTGTGTGTGTGTGTGTGTGTGTGTGTGTGTGTGTGTGTGTGTGTGTGTGTGTGTGTGTGTGTGTGTGTGTGTGTGTGTGTGTTCTAAACCGAACCCCCTCCCATTTCACTCTCACACACAATGAAAAGGCACTCTGAATGAAACTTACTTAGCTTCTCTCTTGTGGGCTAATGAGGTTCTGTTCAATATGCTATTTTCCATATTCCATTTGATGTGTTTAAATATTAATCTTGTAAAATATTCATGCAACGGGAGCCTTCAGCGGTGGCTGTTAGGAGAGGATAACTCCTGATAAGTGTTAATGTATCAGAAGCTTTGTAAATTTTGTGAGAGCTGCTCAGAGATCAGTAAGCTTTTGTTTTTTGTGGTTACTAATGCTCTGACTTTTAATGGACGCACTGATATTAGGGTTGCATAACTACATATGCCTGTGCTACTGTGTTTGCATTTGATCTTAACCACATTTCTGTGTGTATTTGAGTGCATGCATGCATGTTGGGAAGTAACTAGCAATAAGGCCCTATTTACCCCTGATATTAACTTTTGTTTCATACAATCCATTTGAAATGAGTGTAAACGGAGTGCTAAAAAATGAAGATTCAGGTGTATTTCTCTCCTTTTGTGTGATTTATCACAGTAAACCAAAAAGTATTTTAATAACAGGTGTAAATGGGGCCTTTAAAAACTCAAATTCGTGGAGGGACTCGAATCTGTGAATTCTGTGATTTCACTAGAATTTGAGTAGTTCAATTTTGTACAACTCTATTCAAACTAGAATTTGAGTAGTATATATTTATATATATATATATTTAGTTAAGATTTATGTACAAGTTATGCCTTCAAATTATGGCTCTGATTAAAAATACCAAAGGCCCCTAAAGGCTTCAGTGGCATTTACTTGAATCTGCCTTTTCTAAATAGTTGCTTGGCAGTAATTTAACTACTTGAAATTATGATTAGCTTGGCAACCTCTAAAGTAGCTTCCCCAGCACTAATGCATGCATATCCATGGATGTATCCTAGTGCACTGGTTCTGTGTACGTTCTGGGCATGTGCTGGGAAGTGTTGGTCTGCTTTACTGTACATTGGGGTCACAGCGTGCTGGAGACGGTGTCAGCTGGGTGGGCATATGGAGGTCTTGGCTGCTGGTGCAAGCAGACTGTGGGCAACCCTGGGTCCAAACTTGGGCACATTTGTTCTATAGGCAGAAGGCAGGGGCAACCCCTATACCGGCCACACTCTGAGGACCCGGGACAGCGGCCCCCACCAGATGCCTGTTTTTGTCTACACAGTTCAGCCATTTTGAGATTAATCTTGATGTAATTTGGTTTCAGATTGTTAATGTTACTAAACATCCATGTTAGTTAGTTAGTTATGAAAAGCATAGTTGGCATAATGTATTGGTTTTTTTGTGTGTGTGTTTGACCATCTGACTGTATATGCCTCTTATTATATGATTGTGTAACAAATAATGAATAAATAGACAAAAATATTAAGTTATTGTATTATTTGAGAAGAAAAATACTATGCAAGAGACATACAACTAGTATAGCTAAGTTGTAAATCTTTTGCCTTGGACAGTTTTACAATTTATATAAAAATATTTCAACCTAGAATGCCTTGACCAATCAGAATCGTGTATTTTATAGTCATTTTTACAATTTTGCCTTTTATTTTAGTGTTTTGGAAATGTAATGAGAAACAAGAAATAGTTGTATCTATTTTATCATGTCAGGGTTCGGAAGTGCTTTTAAAAAAGCATTTTAAGCAGATCCTCATTTTGTTATTGCGTTTTCTAAAACTTTGAATAATGTATAATTAAAAGCCTGTTACATCCTGCATGAATTGGTTATATAAACTTAAAAAGGGTATGGGGGCTATTCTCTGGTGTTCATTTTACAAACTCACAATCACGTAGTTTTGGAGTTCTGTTTATGTAAGTTCACATGTCAGGCTGATTAGCTGTAAGAGGTACTAGTGAATTAGGAGATCTTGACTTGACTCAACAGAGATGGCATATAATGAAAATGGACACAAAAAAGAGAAAAGAAACGTGGCTCTCCGAGCATGAATGTTTCATCAGTTCTACTGCACTATGCCGCTGAAAGCCTCAAGTTGAGTCTCTACCACACAATTGACCTGAAAGTTTAATAATAACTCGCTCATGAGGTGCCGCATGTGTGTCAGGCTGTTTGTGCGTCTACATCTACATCTTTGGTTATATTTTCGACTGTATTTTTATGTGTGTGTGTGTGTTTACAGAAAATGTTACACCCCCACCCCATTCTGGATGAAAAGGGTCCTGTGAGAGAGGAGTGTACAGCCAACCACATGGCAGGACAGGCGCGGTGTCCTGGGCTGGGGCCTTATGGAAGGTCAGGGGGGTTGGCGAGTAGCGGCAGCCAGGACTCTGAAGGAAACAGTGGGAGAATGGGGCGGCTTGAGCCCGCTGGTCACCAGCCAACATGCCCAACCTCGAGAGTTCGCTTTCCTCGACTCTGTCTCTCAAAGCACCCCAAATTTGTGGCTAGGGAGGTATGCAAAACGACACAATGTAGTTATTTTGGTTCAGTATAGTAAAGTTGACATCGCTGACATTGCCCATTTTAACACTCTAAGCTTATAAAGTATAGTAGGCATAATCAGGGTTTTTGTTGTTATAACCGTCTGTACAATTCACTATTAAAAACACAATTCACGTTTATTTGTATAGTGCTTTTCGCAATATATATTGTTTCAAAGCATCTTTACAGAAAATGCTTGTTTCAAAGAAGAGTGTATCAAAGTAATGTCCATATGGCAGTGATATACAGCTGTAATATGTTGTGTTCTTATAGTTAACATTAGGTATTCAGTTAAGCAGACACAGTAAACGTGTTAGGCAGCAATTACAACTTGTGCTCGTAATGATTACAATACAAGGATAATATACAATGTTAGGATAATATTTGATAGTTTTGTATGTCGATCCAAAGTTGGCATCATTTGAATAAAAATAAAAGTTCCAAAGGGAGATATAAGATATAAGAACCATTTTGGGTTCCCCAAAGAACCTTTCAGTGAACAGTTTGTAAAAGAACTATATAATGTTCTAAAGAGCCTTTTTCCACAATAAAGAAGCTTTTGTGCAATGTAAGGGTTCCATTGATGTTAAAGGTTCATAATGAAACCATTGATGCCAATAATAACCTTTATTTTTAAGAATGAATGCCACTAATCATATGGTTGTGTTCCAAATAATGAATGAATAGACATACAAATATTGTTTTTAGTTTAAGTTATTGTATTATGTGAGAAGAAAGATACTGCGGAGTGATACAAGCAAGGTGAAACTAGCATAGCTATGTAGGAAATCCTTTGTCTGGGACAATTTTATAGTTTAGCGCTCAATATATAAAAATATTTGAACCCATAGTAGCTTGTTTGACCAATCAATTGTTTTATAGTCATATTTTAACATTTCATTTATAGTGTCTTGGAAAATGTATGTGAGAAACAAGAAATAGCCTTATCTAGCTTTAAAAAAACAAAAAAGGATTCTGCCGGTCTAATTTCATGTGAAACTTGTCATGTCTTTATCACAAACCCCTTTCAGTCTTCATACACAACAGTCTCCACACCAGTGATACCAAACCTTTGCTCTGTCTCGCTTGTGTTTTAAAGTAGGACAAAAACATTTTTTTTTCCATGAAAATTGCATAAGGCCAGGGCAACAAACATGGAAAAGGGGGCCATGTGAAATATTGAAAAGGTTGAATAATTCAGGGCATCCGGTCATGTGTTAAAAACAGGATTTTGGGGAGAGGGGGGTGGAGGAGAAGGTGAGGCGTAAGGGGAGTGATCCCCCAGCCACTCTCCACACCCACCTGCAGGGTGACAGTCCTCTCTCCTGGCCTGAACCCCATCTGGAGCGGGACGGGATTAGACCAGGCCAGACAATAGTGCAGGAATAACTATGGAAAGAGTTCAACACAAACGTCTTCTTTTCTAGCTATTCCCAATTTCTGGCATTTTCATTTTCTGCTAAAAAATTGCCATGGCAATTTTAATAAAATCCTAGTATTATTTGTCCTCATTTGTACAAAAAATACGAAAAATAAAAATCTATTTTTATATTATATTTTACATTAATAATAAACAATATAAAAGCATTGGTTATGCTGTGTCCATCTCTTTAAATAAAAAAAAAACTATTTTTTACTAAGTAAAGTAAAAAAAGCTTATTTTAAGCCATGATCCTATGACTATTTAAGCCAATCCTACATGTTTAAGACATAAGTACATGCAACTGTTATGTTTATTTTACATTATGACATGTACTCTTATATTTTATATGATGTAAAAATAGAGTTCCTGCAGAGGACATCTATGGACAAACTATTGATTTTTTTCCTTTACAAAAATTATCCTTCATAAAATTGCACTGACCATTTCAATCAAATTCTAGTATTATTTGTTTTCATTTGTACTTTACTTAAAAAATAATAATAATAATAATAATGTAAATTAATAACATAATAAAATAAAAAGCAAGTTTATGCTGTGTCCATCTCTTAATGCAACATTTTGATGACTAGAAAAAGAAAAAAATATAGCTTATAGTTCCCATAATCTTATGAATATTTAAGCCAATCAGATAACAGACTTAAAGACATAAATACATGCAATGTTTGTTTATTTAACATTGACATGTTCTTTTACTGTATATTTTATATGATATTATATAAAAATAACGTTACTACAGAGGACATTTATGGACCAACTATTGATTTTCTTTCCTTTACAAATCACCCTTCACATAAACCCCGGGGTATTCTGCCACACACACACACACACAGTCGCACACACACACCACGTCATCCTCTCTGAAGTGAATGGAGGGGCGGATGGGCTTCTCTCGTTCTCTTGCACACAAAAAAGTGCATTAGGGGTTGGGAGGGGTACATGGCAACTGCTCGCGTGTTGTCAGGATAGATTAGTGTGACACGACTCAATCAGACGTTCAGCTCAGCAGACAGGCTCGGGGGAATTTTGCAGAATGCCGTACGAGATCCCCATTGGTCTTGGATACACACACACACTCACATCAGCCATCTCGACATCTAGTTCTTGAAATCAGACAATCAATATTCATTTCAATTTATAATCCTATTACATATTGTGTGTTTATAGGTGTCATTTATATGGAATGGATATTTGACAGTTTTGGTACAAGCTTTGTTGGTGTCGTGGTGGTATTTGGTACAAGGTGTGTGTGTGTTCTAACGAGAGAGTATGTTTGTTCTCTGTAAATATCAGCAGGCCAACTCAGGTCTCCTCCCACTGTTTTGTTTACTGAAATAAATGACCCCATTACATCACTGACAGGAAACACCACTCAACATGGATTTCTTGTGTGTGTGTGTGTGTGTGTATGTGTATATATATATGTATATATACACACAAACAAACACACACACACACACACCTTGTACCAAATACACACAAAAAGAGCAGAATATATATATATATATATATATATATATATATATATATATATATTCTGTATATATATATATATATATATATTCTGTATATATATATTCTGTATATATATGTGTATATGTATATATATACACACACACACACACACACACACACACACACACACACACACACACACACACACACACACACACACACACACACACACACACACACACACACACACACACACACATATATATATATATATATATATATATATGTGCATAGTGCATTTATTTCCTTTATGCAGACTCCTGCTCTTTTTGTGATCAATTGAAGAGTTTTAAAATTACAAGACGTTGTAATCTTTCATCACAAATGACTAAAACAACTTTCCTTTTCAGATGACATCACCAAGCCCTCTTATTTTTCAGCCCGCCCCTCCACCCCCGTCATACAAAGATCACTCTTCACAATCCGATCAATTCCTGATGCATAAAATCAAATCCCACCCACCACCTTCATGTTGAATATCTTGTTTCTCTTAAATGTGGAGGTAAAACCAGCTTCATATTGGCTTTAAATATCAGGCAGACTAAAAATTCACTAATTTCACTCCAGAAGACCAAAATGTGTCACTGTCCAAGCCATTGTGTTTGTACATGCTGTAGTATATGTAGCACAGCTCTCTGTCTCAGTGTACTGTAGCTATAGCATGGCTGAATTCTGCATGCCAGCCGTCCTGTCACATACAATTAAACAGAGAGAGTCTCTTCCTCTGCTTTTACGCACACTGTCTCCCATTTCAAAAAGGCACTGGAGAGAAATGGGCAACTTTTTTTTGTCTCATGATGTATATGCACTTGCAAGTTGTATATAGACTTGCAATAGAAGTCAATGTGGCAAACATACAACTATCACCCCAGAGACTTTCATTGTAAGTGCATTTATTTACAGATGTGCAATTGCGTGTACTTACATTGTACTTACCTGAGAAAATACTGGGTAAAATAAGGTAACTACATGGGTTAAAGTTAGGTTTAGAGGTAGGTTCAGGGTTAGTACCTAGTTATTACCCAGTTATTGCAATTACATAAGTACATAGTATGCATGGGGAACAGGGCTGTAAAATAAAGTGCTGCCCAAATAATGTATGTTATTATTATTGTTCATTTAACGATTTGAACAAACCCCTCAACCCTAAATACTTGGTAAAACTTTATTTTGATGGTCCACTTTAAAAATTCTACTAACTATAAGTAACTTTGCAAGTCAACTTATTCCAGTCTATTAACAGTCTACTACAGTCTACAGTAAGCTGACATGTAGTTGCAAAGTTACTTATAGTTAGTAGAATGTCTAAAAAGGACCATCAAAATAAAGTGTAACATTATACTTTGGCACATTACTTGTCCAACGTTGTTTGTGAATTTTAGTGCTTCAGCTTAAACTTATTTCGTTTTTTTGCCATTTCTAATTTTCATTTAGTTTAAGTTTTTCAACTAATATATATATATATATATATATATATATATATATATATATATATATATATCTGGCCACGTTGGGACTCAGTGGACCAGTGACTAAAAGTTGCTAAAAAAAAAAAAAAAACACACACAGAAGTGAACCACCTCGCAATGACCTAGCAGTGCGCCTGTGAGTTTTGCATTTTCAAGCACCTCATATTTTCTTCAAAAATGTAATTTATGTAAATTTTTACTTGTATTTAACCCTGGATATTGCTTTATATGTAAATGTGTTCATTCTCTCTAACTCTCTCTCTCTCTCTCTCTCTCCCTCTGTTCTTGCACTTGTCCCTGTTTTGGTTGCTGCCCACTGGTGCATTTAATAAAATAAAAAGGACTCGAGCGTGCTGTAGGCATGGTGAAAGGTGATAGCCAGATCTGCTTACTGTAAATACTGCATAAAAAAACCTAACCTCCGTCACGCACAAACACACCGAGGTGAGTGTGACAACGAACCCTAGACATCTTAAAGGACCACAGAACCTTAGAACGGTTAATTGTTCGCTCTCCAACAAGAATGGCTGTTTATCTTGTTCTGCTTCATTACATGAGAATAATCACAACATTTTGCTTCATTGCCTCAAGTGTTGAAACTGCACTGCAGACAAAAGGAGCGTGTGTGTTTGTTTGTGCAAGCGTGCGGGGAGGTGTTGCTAGTCCAAGGGGGTGCTTTCGGACTGGGGAACGTTTTGCCGAGTCCTTCATCAGCAAGTCAAGTTTATCCATCTGGGTTGGCAGGTTTACTCTCTTGTCCCTAATTTTCTTTTGTCCTCCGGCAGGGCCTCTCTGTGCGACTCGTACACACTCACACACCTCTGCCTGGTGACCTGGAGTGTGTTTGAGCCTCTCACCGGTGCTTTTAAGCCAAGCAGCGAGCTGCCAGCTGACTAAGGCCAAATCCCTGTGCAACCAAGCATGGACGTAAAAACAAACACATGTTGAATTTGTTCATTTCTCACTCAAGTATAACATATTGTTATACCCTGCATGCATAGATGTTATTTAAGATTTTTTTTTTATTATTGTTATAAATGCATTTTATTTATTTATAGCTTGTGAATCAGAATAGACCTGGCAATACAATATATATTTATTATTATTATTATTTATATATTTTTTTACATAAATATTTTAGTCTGAGTCGAGCATAGAGCAACCAAGAAAAATGTTTTATATATATGTATATGAGTGTGTGTGTGTGTGTATATATATATTTTCTTGGCTGCTTTATTTTTTGCAATTTGTAAATATTCATGTAAAAAATATGCTTGTTCATTTTTTTTTTTTTTTTTTTGTATCAATAATAATGTAAAACGTGACATTTTATACCGTGTATTGGCGTCCATTAGATATTCAGTGATCACATTTTGTGGGTTATTAACTAATCTGGCAACATTTTCCATGTCTGTAGTCAAGAGGAACTTAACAGTTTACCTACTGAAGCTCCTTAATCAAATTACTGATTGAATGATGCTGTTTAAAACCTGATTACATGCGTGGTCTGAGCTGAATTAAGACACTTGAACAGTTCCAAGGTCCATCAAACATTTGCAACGGCAATGTTTGCAAATATTAGGTTAAATTGGTCGTAAATGTCTAGTTAGCGTTTCAAGAGAGGACTCTCTCAGCTTTTAGCTTGGTCTTCTTGTGCTGTAATGGGCAACGGGTTTAGATAACTAGGCTCAATTGTATTCAGTCTCAATCAGTAATCTCTCTATTATTGAAGTATTAAGGGCCAATAATGGCTTTTAAGCTCTTGTGGGTGGCCGGTGGTAGCATCTAAAGAGCTTCGGTGCTGCTTCTTTAGGTCTGGCAGATCTTCTCGCAAAGCCACCACCTCTGAATGCGTCTGAATGCCATACCTCTCTCTGATTAAGTCCCCTGGCCTCGACCAGCCGAGCGTGAAAGATCAAATGTGTGAAAACAGAGGAGGGTCCATAGTGACGTGATAGTTATCTGTCCCAGTCAATGCAAGGGAGCGAGATAATGGGTGCACATGAAACAAGTGGGCAGCACTGACAACCCCGGACCTATTTGATCCTCCCCAGACCGTAAAGGGGGCTTAAGCCAGGCCCTGTTTCACATAAGAATACTCAGTGGATAATTAGCATACTCCTCCTCCCCTCCTTTCACAGGCCGGCTGCTCTATTGGGTTGGCACCGCTTTGGTGTTTGGGACTTCACCCTCAAATGACCGATTTGCCCCTTTGTTGACCTGATGGCCTCTTTAGCTGACCACTTGATTAAGAGACTTGGGCGTCCTGTCACATTGCCACAGTTCACCTTCTGCTTTGCTCTGGTGATGTGTCTATACTAGGGCTGTCAATTGGTTATACATTTGAATCGAATTAATTAGTATCTATATATCGTTTTATCGTTCTGTCTATCGTTCCAACGCTCTGTCTGTTGTTCCATTGCTCTGTCTGTTGTTCTATTGATCATTCTGTCTGTCATTCTGTTGATTGTTCGTTCGTTCTGTATTTCTATAGATCGTTTTCTGTCGTTCTATCTATCTATCGTTCTATCTATTAGGGGTGGGTAAAAAATATCGATTTCTTGATTTTAATCGATTCTCATTTTTACGAAACTATATCGATTCTAAATCCCAAGAATCGATTAGTCATCCTGTTTTCAGTTGATGAATGAATGGAACATTGTTGCGCGCATCCCATCCAATAAATCGCAATAATCTTTGTGCTTTGTTATTATTGATATGAAACAAAGTCTCAGATTTCAAATTACGTCCATTTTCTTACGAAATTCAAAAACATAATTAGGCCTACCGTTTTGGTGCTGTGGCGTGAGATCGCTCTGGCGCAGCTCAAGAGCAGCAGCAGCGTGGAGAGCACATGATCTTCTCTTCCGCCTTAATAATACCATTTACAGCGCGAAATAAACATGAATGAGCATCTGAAAGTGTGTTAAAAGATAGAGTATAACTTATCGAAGTCCGTATCATGTCACATGGAATCGCCCAATCAGTGTTTCAACCGTGGAAAGACGTTAGTAAACAATGTCATGTAACGTCACATTTACCTCAGAAAAAACAGTGACCATAAACTCGTTAGTCGGCTAGAAAAAATAACTCTAGAGAGGAGCATTTTGTTAAATATATGCACCATATTACATATTCATTATAGTTTTTAATGTTCTTCAATATTTAATGCATGTTTGAATAAATCTGGAAAGTTAAATAAGTGTATTTTAAGTATTTGTATACAAATCAGTTAATTTTTACCTTCAATATTATAGTAGGCTAATGAAGCCTGCTACAACTGACTCCCATAGTTTACAATAATAGTTAAGAGATTAGTTTTCCTTGAGAAAATTTGCAGTGTATTGTACCTGATATCCAAAATAATCAATATTGAATCGAATCGAATCGTAATCGAAATCGAATCGAATTGCTAGCTTGTGAATCGAAATCGAATCGAATTGTGAAATTTGTGTCAATACCCAGCCCTACTATCTATCAATCGTTCGTTCGCTCTGTCTGTCGTTCCATCGATCGTTCGTTCTGACGTTCTATAGATCTATCTGTCGTTCTATCATCCTATCTCATTCTATCGTTCTATCTGTCGATCAATCAATCGTTTGTTTTGTATTTCTATATAGATCGTTTGTTCTGACTGTCGTTCTATCGATCGTTTGTTCTGTCTGTCGTTCTATCGACTGTTCATTCTCTGTCGTTTTATCATTCGTTCATTCTGTCTGTCATTCTATCGATCGTTCTGTGTATCTGTCTATGTATCTATCTGTCGTTCTATCATTCTATTTTTCATTTTATCATTCTATTGATCTTTCGTTATATCCATTCTATCGACCGTTGTCTATCTGCCTGTCTATTGTTCTATCTATCATTCTAACGATCGCTCTGTCTATCATTCTAACTTCTATCGATCGTTCCGTCTGCTGTTCTGTCTGTCCGTCCGTCGTTCTATCTATTTATCTGTCTGTCATTCTGTCTATTTATCTTTCTGTCATTCTATCTATTTATCATTCTGTCGTTCTATATTTATCATTGTTGGTTTATAAATGCAAACTGTCTTTGACTGTTGCGTCACATTTCGCTTTGCTGTTTTTCAGTATGTCTCCATGAATGTCACATTTATTAAACCATCAAGAGAAAGTAAACTCAAAACCTCTCTAACATCTATAAAAAGTAGTTTGAATTTATTTTTAAGACCCATTTTCTCACAAGATAAATGATTACTGTGTCGTTTGGAATTGCTTTTATTCCCTTCTGTTACTTTGCTTGCTTTTTTTAAGCCGGTCTGCCTCGTTAGTTCCCCGGAGATGCATTAAAAACCTCTGCACCCACTAGCTGGCCCTCTCCAATACCACCTGCCTCCCTCTAGAACACAGCCGTGGCAGGCCAGTGCCATTTTAGCGAGTTACTTAGCTTCTGCTCTAGGGAGTTACCGAAAAACTAGTCCACGTTAGAGCCAGTGTCCCCTCAAAACACTCCCTCAATGTCATTATTTAAATATCAGAAATGAAATTACTTTCTGAAGTTGTTTTTAATGCATGTGCTCTGCATGTATCTTTTGCTTTTGTCAAAGTAACTTATTTTGCTCTTTTCATTTTGTGTGTATACATCTCTAACCTGTCTTTCTATTCCCATTTGAAAAAATGGAAAAAAGAAAAAAAATGTAGGCATCTTAATGAGTCAGAGATAAAAAAGGCTCCATTTGACTAAATTATTGTCCTGACTCTCCAGCAAAGGGGTATAATCCTCAACTAGGCCAATTAGCGCAAGCCTGGGTTCACTATCCTCAGACAAGCCAACTGATTAGAGCTGACACCAGTCTAGTTCTCACTGCTGCAATGCCAGGTATGATGGGTCTACTTCAAAGAGCCTCCAGGCATCAGCAGGGCAAAGGATTGGAGGCCAACTTTGGCCGGCCCACTAATCTCCCTGCTGCTAAAGCCACGGCGCTCCCCAGTACTCGCACAAAACCAGCTTACAGTTGCACAATCAGGAGGTATTAAGGCCTGGGTCTGAGTCATGCCAATTGCCTTTGATTTTCTGATCGTCTGACCAAGAGGATGGTCACACATCCTGTCATATGTTTTTAAGGCATGCCTATGATTATGTGGGCAAGTACTTCAGTAAAAAAAAACTGACACTGACACAATTTTCATAATTTTGCCTCTGTATGTCACCAGAATAGACTATTGTTGAGAATCCAATGTCTGCGTGAAGTCGGGAACCAATAGACATAACCAAAGACTGTGTTTCCTCCTTTGCCAGGCCTTTACTGTTTGTTTGTGGGTCTTTCTGCCTTTAGTTTTGTCTTCACCAAGTGAAATGCATGCTCGATCGGGTTGAGATCAGGGGATTGACTCTTCCATTGGAGAATATTCCACTTCTTTACCTTCAAAAACTCCTGGGATGCTACATATTAAACAGCTGTAAAACTTTTTTTTTTTTTTTATTACGCATGAAGTTTATTTATTTAATAATTTTAAGGCAATGGGTTTCCTCACTTTTTAAAGTTACTTCAACTGATCACTTTTTACAGGTTTTTACAGTATACAAATCATAATGTCCCCATAAAACATAAAAACCCAAAGTGTGTGTGTGTGTGACCTGACACATGATTGGCAGGTCTGTCTTTGGAGTGGGTTCAGGTAAAGGCTGACTGCTGCTGAAAGGAACTTGTTCCGACTATTAATGGTTGCAATCTGCTGGAAGCTCAAATTTCAAGTAGGCTTTGCAGGCCTGGGCCAGGTGAAGAAACACAATTGGCTGTGATTCCAGGCAGGTTAGCTAGTTATGGGAACAATTTCCTCTTAGTCACTTCTTGCCGTGAGGATAGACAACAAGTAGACTGATCTCTTATCAGTGAAATGAAGTATAAGGTTTGCCTTCCTCACTAAAACACAAATGCAAATGCTAACAAAACTGCAAGAGCAAATTAAAGCAAGTTTTCCTATTGGGAAATTGGAAAGTGTTGTTGTATGCCCTAAATTAGATTAAAATTAAATGAATATCACTACAAATCTTTCTTGCATAATGCTGAGCTTAGCTGTAGGTGGACGTACAGTAACGTTCAGCCATGCAGGTGCATTAGCCTGAGGCTACCATTAACTTCAGGACAGGTGAGCTATGTTGGATTAGTTTCTTCACACTCTTCACAAGGGGGACTAAGGTTTGGCTAAGAATGTGAAACAGGCGTAAAATTAAACTGTGCTTATGCAGTCAGAGATTGAAGCTAATGAGAACTTCTCATCACTGACAGGGAGAAAATTTGGACTACATGACTGGTTTCAAGTTATCTCAGCTCGATTTGCTTTGGAATGTAGCGCATACAGGCGTTGCCTTCTTCAGAGGTGTCACTGTTGTGATGCTTCTGGTGAGTCATTTTGAGAAACTTAAGGATTATTTGTGTTATACCAAAATTCCAGATTTTTCCAGCCAAGTGAGCACATGTGTTTTTATGGTGCCCGCGTTCTCCACCAAGTAATGCAATTATATTTTAATTTATTACTTGTACAGTGCAACTTTATTTCTCATAAGTGTGACTTTTTACTATCAATTGAAAATGTATATATTGCAGCGTGATTTCATTTTTAGCAAACATGCTTCCATGATTTTTTGTCTTTGTATAGGAAAAGAAAAAAAACAGCATGCCTTTTCTATTAAAAACCATTTAATGAAAATGTTCTTTATTCTTGGTTACAGGTTGTACCTGTTGAGGAAACTGCATACAAAATTGCTTACTTGGTCAAGGTAACAGTTTAATATTTTTTACTAACATGCAGTTAGGTCAAATAAATAGTAAACCGATAGTAACTTCATATTTTATTTGCATATGTTTCACTTAATGTAATGATTCTTTGAAATCTACAACTTTGTAGACAAAGTTAAATAATATACTCAAATAATTTGAGTATTATTATTACCCATATATAAATGCATTTATTTATAGTTGATAACTCCGTGTGTAATGTGTAAACTTCATGAATAACCTTTTTAGGCCATCGAGCTCAAAACATAGGAATGTCAGCAATTGGAATAAATGGATTCATATATTTATGAGGTATTTTGTGTAGTGAAATAGCAAACAAATTGTAAGTGGTTTCTGTTGTTGGAGGCTCCTGCTACAAGCCGAGCTGCTGGAGTCTAGGTCACCAGTTCAGGTCCTTGTCACCTGCAGTAGTGCTTTTATCTGAGCTGTTTTGTCAGATTCTGTCATGACATCTGTGCTCCTATTGGCTGCAATCTAACCTGAAACATGTTGGCATCAGCCTGCCAGAGGTACAGCGAGGGCAGAGAGATAGATGAAGGAAGAGAGTGGGAAGGAGGAATATTGGTGGAGAAAGGGTAACTGTAAAGACGAGACAGCAAATAAGGACAAAAGTGGGGGCAGCTAGGGGATTTGCGATTGTGGTAGAGTCTGAATTAAGAGGTTGTATTATGTTTATAAATATGCATGATGGTTGGGTTTTATTGTGGCTCTTGTTATGCAAGGTGCTATTTTGAGTGCTGAAGGCAAGATGGCTGCCGAAGTGATTACCGGTCAGTTCTAATTAAATAAAACGCGTGAATGAGTGAAAAACACTTGTTCCATTTTGTTCTTAGCCTACTTTTTCTTTACCAATTAATTTAATAGCAAGCAGTTCTGGCATTTTTAGAGGCAAGTGTTCTGTGAGTGTAATGTTTTTAAGGTAGAGGCTATGCACTAAGTGTAAATAGTAGTTAGATGCTGTTTATACTTACAGTATAAATAGTGGCAGATACTATTTGCACCTCAGTATTGTTGTACATTAAACGGTATGCAATAATAACACAACGTGTAAATGATTACAGTTATTAAATGCATGCTGCTTTATTTATTCATTTATTTATTTATTCTACCTCTTATTTTATTATACACTTTATTATTAAAGTTCGAACTCCGGTCGAATTGCGTCAAAACGTTTTGCCATGTGCCTTACCCCTATACTATTGCTACAATTAAAGCAACACTAAGGAACATTTTTTGCCTTAAAATAATGTTTCCAAAATCGTATCAGTGGTTCATCAAGTCGTAACAGGGTGAAAGGCACTTCTGGATTCACTTTGCATCCCTATATCTGCTATAACCACACTATGCAAGTTTGCCAAACTGGGACACGTTTCTGTAGTTCGAATGAGACATAAGAAAACTACAAATTTGACTTGCTTTACGTCATGCGTTACAATAGTCATTATTTAGTTTTTCTTCGTTTCTGATGTCGCAATACATCATACTTTCATGAAATCATGCATCATACTCTACCTTGTCTGTGGACATCGTTCATTCCAAAGCCGTGCTAGATAAACAGCGAGAAATTATTTACGACAGCGGTAATGGACAATTTCCCTGAAGGGCGACCGAAGAGGAAAAGTTCCTTAGTGTTGCTTTAAGTGTCTTCTGTAATTTTGTCTGGCCCAACCAGAAGTCAGTGGGCAGAGTTAGTGTAAATAGCCTCTGCCAACAAGGCAGCGTAAATAGACACTCCATTTTTTTTAATATCCTTCTTAAACAACTTATCCAGGTTTAATACAAATTGAGTTGTCATGAGAATTGAGAATGTCCCACATTTGTCCCGCTCCCTCTTCCACTGTGATTGGACGGCTAGGAAAAAAGTGACTGTGATGAGCACTGCTTTTTACCCAAAGTTGAACATTCTCAACTCTCGGCGACCAGTAAAAAACGCCCAGCGCTCAGCGGGAAATAGACACTCAGCACCTTGTCATGCTGTTGGTGTGAAAAAAAAGCTGGCGCTCCCATTGAAAACAATTGGATTAATAAGCTATAGCCTCTGGAAAAATTGCTTTGGTTGATACACAGCCTTTGTAGATATTAAGCCGACAGTCTACTAATACTGTAATGACTGGTAGTTGACTTGTAGTTGCAAAGTTACTTAGTAGAAAGTGGACTATCGAAATAAAGTGTTAGTGTCATTTCTTGCATGGTTATTTTAATGTCAGTGAAAAAAATTGACAAATTAGCATTTCAAAAGGTCACAGGTCAAGTCTTTCCAGCGAGTAAACGTAACGTGATGTTTACCAAAATGATTGGTCACTTAAGTGGACGATAAAGACTGTGAAAGGATGATTCTAGTGATTATATTAGCATTACCAACAACTATGTTGTTAAGTCTTTGATTTTCAAGTATCAGTTGTGTAAAAAGCCTCTAGTGTCGGGTTGGTGGACACGTGACTACGGTCCTGGCAGAATTTATTGTTATCAACATCCCAGGCATCATCCGCCCCCCCTCTTGTCCGTATTCAGAGGGGGAAGTCCAAAGGTGGAATTTTGATCCAGGCCATAGAGTGCCATAGCCAGGAGCAATTCCTGCTTTGTCTCTACTGGCATTCGACTTAAAAATAACTTTCCCACAGTTTGTGTCTCGTCCTGATATGGGCCGGTGCAGGCCAAGCTGTTTTGTTGCATGGAAGCTTTGGGGTTTTGCTCAGGGGGTGTGGGGAGCCCCTTTGGTATGTGACTCAAATATAAATTCCCATTAGACAATCATCTGATAGATTACCTCAAATGCTTTTTTTGACACAAAGTAAGGCTGTGATATATGTGATTCGGCACTTGCTGTTCTAAAATGACTAAAAGGAATGAGAATTAACTGGCAGCAATGAAAGTATCACTCCTTTCCAAAGTAATTATTGTTATATATTGTCTGCATTTAGTTTAGTAGTCCTATAATGGAAAAGAGTGCAGTTCAAAGCTGTTTTAATGCGTCAATACAGTCTGATGCAGCTTTATCAAACAGACGCCATGACCGTGCGCATTTTAAACACATGGGGAATTGTGTGGAACTAATGATGGTGTGTCTACTTCAGGTTTAACACCATATCACATTTCACATCAGAAGATAGGAGGACTGCTGTGTATTTTAGTCAAAAAATACATAGAATCTTTTTTTAATAGGATAGCTACTAAGTTTATGTATTTATTTAATTTTTTTATTTACTATAAATTGTGGATGTTCATAGTTCATGAAGGGTCAATCTGGCCTTTATATATATATATATATATATATATATATATATATATATATATATATATATATATATATATATATATATATATATATATATATATATATATATATATATATATAATTTATATATATATATATATATTTACACAAAAGCCTATACAATAATGACTTTAAAATGAGTTTTTTTGTGCATCTCTAGTGGCGGATCAAGCAGTGACCATCAGGTCCAAACCCCACAGGTAGCCTTTCAGAGAGGTTGTATAGAGATGTACCAGAGCACAGATAATAAGTATTGATCACCGAAGAATGTACCTTATTGTTGTGGAAAGATTGTTCACAGCCAGGCATAAAGAGTAACACTACTTCAAAAAAGGGTGTCTGTGTAAGTAGGTCCGCCTTCTATTTTGTGGAAGATTTTTGAGCCCCATTGTAAGCTGAGGATGATTTTAAATGTGTGGCTAAGATAAACTTTCCCATTGTCATTAATGAGGACGGCTAATACTGAGTGACAAGTGCATTTGGAGAGGGAGAAAAAAGAGCCGTTAAATTTGTCAAAGCAGATCATTTCAACTGAGCAAACTTAAGGCCTTTGGGGGGTGTTTTTTATTCTCGTGAAGCCATAGCCTTGAACCATTTTCAAAAAAAAAACTGAAAAAGCTAAGAAATGCTGGAAGAATCCTGTCTATTTTCGCTGTGTCAAGAGAAATTAGTTTTCAATATCATTTTGGCCCTGCTGAAATCTGTTAGGCCTGAAGTGTATACCTTTTTGGACGCTTTTCACATTTCTGGGGTTTTCAAAAGCGGAAGTCGTCACAGTTGGGGTAAACTTCCAAATTTGCCTATCCTGTTTTTTTAACCTCTTTTCACTTTTTAGAATTTCCATTTTTACCTCGTGCAAAGTTCTTTACTCTCCCCCTATGACACCTCTGAGGCTTTTCTCCAGTTTATGCCAGTCGAGCCACAACAGATGCTAATGAAAAAGCCACTTTGTCCCTTTTAGCATCTCTCTGCCACATTTCCACAGCTCCCAAGTCTCTGCCCGTAATTCAGTCTGTTAGGCTATTCATGTGATAACTATCTGAGGAGATAGTGCCACGAGAGACTTCTTGCGAGCAAGCCATTCCCTGTTCATGGAACCCATCACTTTTGCTAAGAGCTATCCGATATCAAAATAAGATGTCTTATTTAATCTCAACTTTTTTATCTGTGAATTTCGAACAGAAATGCTAACCAAACCAACCCCAGTTCTACTTTTTATAACGTCTCGCCTTACCTTTCATTCCACAGCTTTGAAAATTGATGCCTATTTGGCAGATGCCAAAGCTCTTAGCCGACACACTGTGCAAGAAAATATGACAGGTCTTAATTATCAGTAATGAAGCAGGAATAAGCTGCACACTTAGATATAATATACTAAACGACCTTTCGGGGGCTAGGAGTGATGATTAAAGGTATCCGTTTCATGAATCATGCCTCATTTAGTCGCTAGTCTTTTGTGTTGGCTAATGAGCGCAGAGCAACGTTTTTAAGTTGGACGTGTAAATGGTTGGAAAGTGTAAAAGCTGATTAAACTGATTTAGTGTCTTGAGACCGGTCGAACATTACTTTAGTTTAGAGGAAGCTGCTAGCCGTCTTTATCACAGGTTTCTTGTAGAGCTGATAAGGACTCTGCTGTCTCATGCTGTTTATTTTATTAGCATAGTCAGAGATTAGCATGAGCTAAGGAGAAAAAAATTACTTGGCTCCTTGTTTTCATGTAATGACAGTCCTTATATGCAATATACATTTATTATTATTGTCTAATTTACACCCGACTCCGCGCTATAACTGACTGTGCCTTCAAATACACCTGGGAAACTCATACCTCTTTCAAGTCATGTCAGAATTATTGTTTATGACACATGAACGCCAACACAATGTTCACATACAAGTGGGAAACTGGATTTTCTTTGAGATTTTTTTGTTTGTTGTTGAGTTTAGGCCGTTTCAGTGAGAGAACCTGATGGATGCTATGGATGCAGCGTCTGTAGTTGACGACAAATCTGTTCAAATGTATGATTTTTTTTTAAAACATTTATTTACAATCAAATTAGCTGCATGTACAAAATATGACAATTACAATATAACGATTCAGGTTTACAACTCCTTGATAAATTGACTAAAAACATATAAAAGCAAAAACACACCTAATGCTCATTTTCTTATTTTGTAGTATAAAAGTATAAAGAAATTATATTGTAGAAATATTCGTTATTTTTTGTCGAAGTAGAGATGAAAACCTTGCTGTATTTTTTTGTATAAAAGGAACATCGCCAATTTGCTCCTACTTAAGTGATTTGAATGCACCTGACATCATAATTATGATTTAGGTAAGATTTATCAATTACAATTACGTTTAGCCAGATTAAGCTTCAAAATTTCTTAAATGTTTGAGGTTTAAAGCTATGGAACCTTGTTTCCGCTATTGAATAAAAAATCACAAAAGGTAATTACATGTGGCAAGTTAGAAAGTCACGATTACGAGAGATAAAACACCTAATTGCGAGTTTGGCTTTTTTTAACAAGGTTCGTTGATAAAGGAGGAAGAAGGCGGGAACCGGCAAACGATCAACGTAACTTTAATATCATAAAATAAACCAACAACAAAACGAAAGTAAAGCGGCAGCCCATCATGGACGACTTCTGCATAAAGCATAAACAAAACACAATGTAAAGTCCAGGCCTGGTCCTCTCTCTCGTCAGTCCTCCAGAGAAACTCGAGGCCGTTGTGGCGCGCAGGTGACGTTCAGTAGCAATCGCTCACTCCGTTCCCACGGCTCTTGGCCTCACACTGCTTGCCACAGCGTTATCTCTCCCAATACCTTTATTTCTCACAATTCTGACTTTACTTCTTGCAATTCCAAGTTTATAACTCACAATTCTCTTTTATCCCAGAATTGTGAGATGTTAACTGACAATTGCGAGTTATCAAATCCGAATTGTGAGAGATAATTTCACACAAAAAAAAGATGCAACCTTATTTTTTTATTACATGGCAGAAACAAGTTCCATTTAAAGGAGAAGCACTTTGCAGTAAAAATGCATAAAGACTGTGTTCTGTTCCAAAAACAAGAAGACATGTGGGATGTTACATGACTTGCTGAAGCTCTAAAGGTCTGGAGGCTTGAGTGTGGGGCTGTGCTGTATAATTCCCTCAGTATCTACCTCCTAACCACCCCCATCAGCCCCAGCTGCCTCCACACGAAGATGCCAAAGGGTTCAGCTTTGGCTTTGGGTAACCAGCATGAAGCTTCGCAAAACTCTTGGTGGTCTTGTGCCAGTGTAATTCTGTATGTGATGTATAGAAGATAACCTACGTTTAACCTAAAATAACCTACGTTTATTTTTAAAGGTTTTTCTCCTTTGCATTGTAAAAAAGACAACATTTATGTAGCAGTCCGTTAACTCGCTTAGAATATAAAGCGTCAGAATATGGTAATGTAGGTTATATGGTATGCCATGTTAATATAGCATTCATTCATTTTCTGGGAGAACAATTTTGTTTTTCATTACTGGAAAACACTAGCTGAACAATTAAGCCTGCGTTGATTAAGATGTAAATTCTTTTTAATTAGAATGTAAATTCTTACATTTATATGAAGACATCAACTGTCAGCGTTTCATGTGATATCTGTTTTTTTTTTTGTTTTTTTTTGTTCAGCCCATCGGCTGAATGAAGCTTTCATCGTTCATTTACGATGCTAAAACAATTTTGCTCTCCCTTTTGTTCCTCGATTCCTGCGTTCCCTTTTGACATTACTTTTGTTTGTATTGGCGCTCGCATCCCGTGCAGTAGTGCCTTGGGACTCCAAGGAAATTTGGAATGAAAATTGAGTTCATTCAGTGTGCACCAATTACTTCTGCTGAATATTTCTCAATGCAAATCAAGCCTGTGCTCTTGAAAGGTCCACATGTATTTGAAATAATTAATTTTCTCCTTTTTGGGAAGCTCGCAACAGTGCCTCTAATGTTTTATTGTGCACACACAAACATATTCATTGACAGCCATGTCAATATTTCTTTTTTTTCTGTCAATTTGATTTCCATTTTTAATTTTGGGGTGTGTATCATAAAGTAAATGTTAAACAAACGAGTAGAATTTGGCTATCTTAGATGCTCTGGGGACCAGTGTCAGTTTTAGCCAGATCTGAATTAGGATTATTTGGCTAAGTTAATGGATGTTGGCTGTCTCTAGGCTTTGTGGCTGCACGTGTTTTGGACAGAGAAGTGGGGAGGTGGTGTTGACTCTCTGGCTGAACCATGGGCCCGAGCTAGAGAAGGAGAGCCCCAGGGCGGACGGCCCGATCAGGGTTAATCTGGGCTGGGGCCTGCCTCTAAACCCTCTGGAGCTGATGGGGTGAAAGCCAGAGGCAGGCGTCCTCTCTTTCCTTCACTGTGTATATGTGGCCTTATTTTTTGAAGCTGTATAAATGTCTGTGTGTGTTTTATGAGATTTTTACATCTCTGTTTTTCTGATATTTGATTATTATTTTTTTACATTGCAACAACAACTTTTTTAATATTTTTTTTTATTAATGTAATCCAAATCCAGATGGATGGATGGATGGATGGGGTTTGTCATTAACACCTGCCAACCCGGTTGAAATGTGTATAATATATACAGTACATTTTTCAATTGTATTCTTTTAAAAAGGCATCTGAAAGAATAAATTAAGTGCAGATTCAGTATAGATTTTTCAATATCGATATCTGGAACGCTTCCAATACTCATTTTCTGCAGAATAGCTGTGCTTTCTCGCTCTCTGATCTCTACTACAGCGAGTTGACACACAAACCCACCTCCCCTCACTCACTTGTTTCATTTGCTCCACATGAATATTGTTGGTTTTCAGGGCTTGAGTTTCGGTGTGGGATTGCACATATTGCGCATAATTTTACCCATTCCTGCTGATTTTGTGCTCGCACCCAAAGTGCGTGCACATAAAGCTGCCTCTCAGTACTAAATTGAGTTCTTTTTCACTGCTTGCTGCTCTTGAACAGTCACATACACACAATATAATGTCAAAATGCCGGTCTTGGCGAGTATTCACGTAAACACAATCAGTTATGTTTAAAGTGAACGTAAATGGTTGAGAAAGAATACGCATGTGCAACAGTATAAGAGATCCGTGTCAGGTCTTAAAGTGACAGCAGCCTAATATAAGCAGCCTAATATAACTGCTGCCAAATTATGAGATAATATTAGATATATCTATATGTCAGTTTTTCCTCATGATATCGATGTCAAAATTTTGGTCAGTAAAAATGAGTGGCTAGGAGCTTTGGAAAACCAAAAACCAAATGTTGCTTACGTTGATACATTTCCACATATATTAAAATCAGACATTTTACTGACCATGTTCCTCTTGATGCTACTCACTGCGGTTTATCTGATCTCATTTGTTTGGTTGAGGATGTTGCAGTCTCTCATGACTTTTTTTTTCTGCGTGTGTGTGTGTGTGTGTGTGTGTTTGGATGTGGCACAACCTTGCTCTTGCTCTTCCAAATCCCTCTCTGGCCCCTCTAAGCTAACTTGTTGACTAACAAGTTGTGGCTCTTTTCTCCTCTCGGCACTTGGTTCAAGACAACTACTTGAGACGAGAGGGGAACATTTATCCTAGAGGCCACTTGTGGCTACTCAAGCAGAAAGCTGTAACGGGAGCCTCTCTCTCTCTCTCTCTCTCTCTCTCTCTCTCTCTCTCTCTCTCTCTCTCTCTCTCTCTCTCTCTCTCTCTCTCTCTCTCTCTCTCTCTCTCTCTCTCTCTTCTCTTTCTCTCTCTTCTTTCTCTCTCTCTCTCTCGCTCTCTCTCTTTCTCTCTCTCTTTCCGCAGCATTCCACATTTTTAATGAGTTTCTTCACAAACACTCTAGGGCCGCCTATTCTCTCTCTAGTACTGGCTAAAAGGGGATTTGTCCTAATTAAGAAGGTTGGACATGTATGTGATAGCCCACAGTGCCCACACATTACTTTTTAATCACCTTTAGTTCACAAAACTTTTGGAAGCCAATGATGATGATCATTTTTATACATATATACTTTAAAGTTTTGTTGTTGTTTGTTTTCCAGGTACAACATTCCCTGTTTTTTCCCTCTACATTTAGTCACCAACTGAACATATATGCAAGCTCTCTCTCTCTCTCAAATTCAGCTTTCAAAGGGCTTTTTGTTTCAAAGTTTTTCAAGTCTCTTGAAGTGAGATTACCCGTTCTTGTTTGTATTTGTGTGTCTTTCTCTTACCCTCCGTGAAAAGAAGCGGTCCCTCATCTGTCCCTCTGCAATTACCCCACGGTACTCCTCCATGCGTGCGACGCCGCTTTTGAAATGGCCCTCTTTTCTCTTTTCGAGCTATATTTCATTGTTGACGCTAGTGGGCTGTGTCTATGTATTTAGAGGGTAATTGGTGGGAGATACAAGGAGCCAGTGAAGTACATCCACTTATCTCACTTCTCTTTTTTAGCCCGCCCGAGCATCTCGGTGAGCGGGACAAAATGCCCATAATGTCTGTTTTATACCTAGGTGGACAAACACAATCAAGGGCTGGTTCGGCATTGTCCCCGCCGCTGTTTGAAATAGTCTCCGAGTGCATCATTTGTGCCAGGGCTGGCTGCGGGCCCTCCAAGACGGCAACCTTTTGAAAACCCCCTCCCTCCCATCACTGAATGGCATAATCTAATGATTTCACTTACACCTCCCTTATTTAACACTGTCATGGAAAGCAAGGAATCAGCCATTTATAATTTACATGTCATTTGCTGCCTCATATTGTGTGAAATTTAATTACGGCCCCGCTCCGATTGTGGCCGGTGCTCGTTTGTCTCTGGCGGGGCTCACAATGCGGCATTGATGTGAGCCGGGGCGGCGCTGGCTGTGTCTCTTTTTATCTCATCACCTTCTGCTGTAGCCTTCAAGTCTGCTTGGTCCCTTCCTTTCAGTCCTTTGTGAGGAAAATGAGAGAAGTTGACCCCTCATTTTCATTTAAAAATCCAAAGGCCGTCATATAAAAGATTCACGTTCTTTTGAAAGGATCCCATTCAGGGCTTTTAGTACAATGGAATAAACTGATATTTTTTTGCGCAGAAAGCGATTACCGCTCTTAATCGTGCCGTAAAGATTTGTCGAAACTTTTGACTATGAGTGAAAGCAGCTAGTCACAGGTGCTTGACTGACTAGCGCAGACGCTGTTCGGCATTTAGTGACGTCAAACAACTTTGTGTGTGTGTGTGTGTGTGTTTATGCGAAGGAAATGGAGGAAACTTTAAGGGAGGGAGGGTTTCTTTTCGGGCTCCAGCCTTCGGAATCTCTAATGGCTTATTATTCAACATTTTAGTCAGTTTCTGAAAGTTTCTTTTAAATCAAAGGCGCCGCCACGCTGTAATTGCAGGCTGCTCGGCCTCCTGCGGAGCGATTCATATGACTGTAATCCACCTGACAACTCAGACTCTGCTTTGAGCTGGCAGCCGGCCCGTTTCTCAGCCAAACACTAAAGTCTGAATTAGGAGGATGAAGAGGATAATTATTAGATTCAGAAACAGTTTCCCAGCAAAGAAAACTGTTATTCAGGGCTGGGAAATGTGCTTATGACATTCATTGTAAAGAGTGGTTTTGGGCTTTGGTGTATGATGTTGCAGTGAGGAAAGGTTTACTGAAAACAGCAAGCCGGAACGCTAATGGTCGAGGCCTTTGTGAAAGGGTGTTGAGAGATACAGAAAGGGAGAGAGAGAAAGGGTGAAGGAGCGCTGCTTGGGGTTGGATTACAAATCAAAGATTGCTGAAGTGGAATAACAGCATTCCACTGAGTTTTTGATGCTCACACATCCATTACTCAAAATACTTTGCAACACTTTTACTCATCCTGCACCAAACATCGATTCACTGTATTTGTGTTAAAATTTTAATGTGAAGCTTTGGTTTAGAGTCACATACATTATTTATTTGCAATGGCTGATGTTGCATGGTTCATGAAAAAAAGTGTAATTTCTGTATAAACAAATGACTGATCCAAACAGGTTTCCTGACTAGCAACACTCCCATAGTTTGCGATTGGATGGCCAAACGGATAGCCCCGCCCCAAACTCACGCCATTGGTTGAGCCACCGTTGCTATACTGTGGCTGGTCAGATGTTTAAACAAATAGAACAATGTTTTGACAGCACCACTACAGTTAAAATGTTTGGGTTCAGTAAGTTTTTTTTTTTTTTTTTTTTTTTCTTAAATTAATTTTATTCATCAAGAATGCGTTCTGCATCCTGAAAAAAATGCAACACTGTTTCCACAAAAATATTAAGCATCAAAACTGTTTTCAGCATTGAACTTGAGCACCAAATCAGCATATCAGAATGATTTCTGAAGGATCATGTGACTCTGAAGACTGGAGTAATGATGCTGAAAATTCAGCTTTGCATCACAGGAGTAAACTAAATTTTAAATGTAGCCTATATTAAAACAGAAAACCGTTATTTTATGAAAATATTTCACAATACTACCGTTTTTACTGTATTTTGATCAAATAATTGCAGCCTTTTACATCTTAAAAAAAAAAAAAAAAAATACCGACCCCAAACGCTAGTGAATGGTTGAATGGTAGTGTAACTGTTGGTAAATATAAGGCTAGAATACGAAAAAGTATTTTAGTTCAGAAAAATAGCATTGCCTTTAAGTTGCTCTGAACAGCGTATCATCTTGAGTGAAAATCTGGGGAAAATGTTACAAGGCTATTCAGATTCAGTGACACATTGACACTTTTGTACTTGAAGATGTATGTAATGATTTCAGAACCTCAAACGAACAGCAAAAATAACATTTATAGGTTTTCCCATTGGGAAAATTAAGCATTGAGGCGTTAAACACCATTGATTCATTATGCAGAATCTCATGAATGAAGTCTCGCTTGCCAGTAACATGCCATATTCTTGGTGCAGCAAGCCGTTTTACAATGATTGTGCCCAACAAATGGCAGTCAAAAAGGGACACAGTAAATGTGTTTTCTGTATGTGCTGGAGGGTTTGGACTTGTCACAATCACTTTAGTGTCTAGTCACCAATCCCTGCAGGAATTTACTGGTTTAAATTTGCGGAGATAGTGTAGGTTATGACAAAAATGAATGCTGTTTTTCCTTAAACTATTTGTAATAATGCTTTAGCATTATCAGCCAAATCATCCTTCTATAAAGAGTTTTGTTGTGAAAATAATCAAGCATTATCATGCAAATTTTTTTTTTATTTATTTATTTTTTTTTTTTCTGGTGAGGATAGTGACAGTGTGAATAAATTACCCAGAAGACCATTGTTTGGCCTCAACTGGTTAATGTTATTGAACTGTGCAAGCATCTGCAATGGCCATCCCAGTCCCTGATCTGAACCCTATAGAAAATTAGTGGGTTGAACTGAAGAGAAGAAGCGCCAACATGGATCTGAGTTCTGTATGGAGGAATGGTCT
The DNA here is from genome assembly GCF_949319135.1 of Squalius cephalus. Lineage (NCBI taxonomy): Eukaryota > Metazoa > Chordata > Actinopteri > Cypriniformes > Leuciscidae > Squalius > Squalius cephalus. The sequence goes on along the minus strand of NC_137144.1, from coordinate 18,983,950 downwards.
CTGATCTCTTGCCAGGTGTTCTCCAAACTCATCAGGCATTATAGGAGAAGACTCAGAGCTGTTAAATGTAAACCATGTACAAATGCATAAGTCAACACCATTGCAGAGTGTTTTCTCCTTAAAACTGCGGTGAACCAAAGACAGTCTCAAACACACGGTTTGAAATTGCTGGTGTTTCTGACCTCACAAACTACCTTGTAACCAATCACATCAATGTGTGATCGTCAATGAGTGGGTCTCTGAGCTGGTGCGAGTGAGTGGAGGCGGGGCTAATTAGCATTTTCATAGAACCGCGTATACTAAAAAAACTTTTAAATTTTGGCGATCAAAGGTGAGTTTTAATGGATAAAATGACTGACTACAAAGGGACTTTAACATAATGGCTATGTTTATGCAACTGGCCCCAGATGTTGACCTTATTTTTGAGGATGCCACAAAAACCTAAACGTGACCTCCTCACTGTAAAACGGCAACAGATCTACTTGCGAACACTGTTTGGTACATTTGTGGTGTCTATAGTTTCTGACAGGACTCGCAGTCGCCTCCTTGCATCGTCTAGCTAGTAAAAACTGTCACTTCTAGAACCAGCCTGTGCTCTGAAAAGCCAAGAATAAATAAAACATCCATCTAATGCATCTCCTCGCTGTCGTCAACTCAAGATAATACACTTCTTACTATGTACAAAATCTAGGAGGATCATACAAATAGAAGTGTTGTTTTTTCCCCTCAGAAATGCGTTTCTGTGAAATAACTGAGAGTGAGATTGTCGCATGCCACTTGTGGTGATGGTTTGTGGCTTGAAATAGCGTATTTCTGATTCTCTCAAACTGAACTAGTGACACCTTTATTCAGAATCTGCTTGTATGCCTCATGAATGTCGTCTAAGCAGAAATGTGACTGTAAACCTGGCAAAATGTTGCATGATGAGAAGCAAACTGATGCATAAGTTTATCTTTAACATTTTGTTGCATAGTTTTGTCCATTCAGACACATTTTTCACGTTGTAAAGCTTTCTGTGTGTCTCTTTTTCTACACTCCCATGGGATATATTTTGTCGTAAAGACGTTATATATCACTGAAACAAACGAGCCTAGATCTCCTTGTGGAACAAATCCTTGTCATGATCCTTTCTAACTTTAGGTCACCAGACCACGACAGTGACCTTATAAAGACTAGATTAGCATTGTGTTTTACGGCTAATTAACCCCAAGCCTACGTCTTTAGACTGGATCTACACACGTGAGACGAGGAGCGTTTGCTTCGCTGTCATTAAAAAGCTTGTTTCTTTGGCAGTTACTACATGCTATATCACACGTTTTTAACAGAGATTAGCATCTATATGCATTTTACGTCAACATGCACAGAAAGTGTGACTGAAGAGGAGTAGATTGGATTTGTCCTATGAATATTCATTTTCATAAATGCTTGCTCATTAATATTCATGAATTCTCGCATGCCGGTCCTTCTCGACACCTGTTTTAAATGTTTAGATGGCTTTCTCATCTCTTCAGTCTGAGAGTTGAATTTCTATTTTACTAAACCATGGTAATGTTTATTGACAATTTGTGATTAATCAGGACATTTTACATTTCATCTGCTTAAAAAAAAAAAAATGTGTGTGTGTGAGCATGTATATACACATACATACATACATACATACATACATACATACATACATACATACATACATACATACATACATACATACATACATGCATACATGCATGCATGCATATATGTGTATGTATATATATGTATATATATATATATATATATATATATATACATATTGATATATATATATATACATATTGATATATATATATATTTATATATAATTATATTTAATTTAAATATTTTGTTATTTCTTCTCAGGCAACTTAAACATAATTATATTTATTTTGATCAATGTAATTCTAAAGCAGTAATAATTTGGAATATGGTTGTTTATTTCCACTGGATTATTGTGTGTGTGTGTGTGTGTAGCATGTAAATAGCCTTCAGATATGTTGTCATAGTTCATTCCATTGTAACATTCGCAGTGCCTTTGTATTTAATCTGAAGGCAGCACTTACATGTATTTTGCTCATGCAGTGTGTCTTGCTCTCACCCCAAGGCCAAGCCTCACACTCTTCAAATATTTAACACACACACACACACACACACACACACACACACACACACACACACACACACACACACACACACACACACACACACACATTATCTGGCCTGTCTATGCTGTTGCCCATGCTGCCCTTGATTCAGCTCCAAGCACCAAACACAAACACACAGTACACTCTCATAATAGTACACAAATATCTACATAGATGCACACACTTACAGTGTCTCGCAAAGTATTATGACATTTAACCATCTTTTGTATTGTGCTGAATTGCAGCTGCTGTAGTTGTTAAATTTAGGTATTGGGTAGGGTCGTAGAAAATGGTCATGCAGAATAATGCATTAATATGTACTTTATAAGTACTAATAAACTGCCAATATCCTAGTAATATGCATGCTAATAAGCAACTAGTGAGAACTGGAGCCTAAACTAAAGTGTTTACCGAATTTTAATATTAGCCATTTTTCAGTATTTGGCCATACCAAGAAAATAGTTATTGGCATTATTATTAATAATCTCTATCAGCCAGAATTTTACACAATTCCAACACTACAATTAGTTCTTTCTTTTATTTATATTCTTGGTCAGACTTTATATTAGGTGTCTTAAACTACTATGAACTTAAATATAATATGCAGATATACAATGTGCCTATTGTGTTCATGTTGTATTGTAAAACACTTTTGGAGCTATTGAGGCGGGATATGGGTGAGGTTAGGGGCAGGTTTGGTGGTATGGGTAGGTTTAAGGGTGGGTTTAGAGGTAAAGGAAGGTTAATTATACTAGATGTAATTACAGAAATTAATTTCAAATGTAATTACGTACAGGACTTTTTTTAAATACAAGTACAATGGAAAAGCATGTATGCACACAATGACTGCATTGTATGAAATAAATAAATTAAATGTTAATACATAGTAGGAAAAAACACTTAATATAAAGTGGGACCTATATTTCGAAGACTGGAGACTCTTTTTATTCTGGACTGTTGTTTATTAAAGAAAAAAAAAATCTCATCATCATTTCATCAGTACTGTTTCCAAATGTATTAAACCCATAATTGTAATATATTACACACATTAATTTTCTAATGCCGCCACAGGCTCTCACATGGGACATTCCACACACATAGATTAAGCCATTCTCGGTGTAAATAACCTGTCTCGACAGGAAATAGCATGCTCTTTTATCTAACTTTCTCTACCTATGTGGCCAAAACTGTGCTCAGTTCAGCATATTCCAAAGGTCCTTTTACTTCCAGGTGAATATGTTCCTGATATATTACAAATGACCTTTTCATGCAGGCAATCCATAGAGAATCTGAAGGGAATCTGTTTTTCAAATGTGAGCAATAAGAAGAGAGCATCCGTATCAAGCAGTGTGCCCTTTACAAGGTCTGATTGGCATACAGGTAAATATTTATAGTTATGTGGTTCGGCTTCCTGATCCGTGTATTTTTTTTTTTTGTTTTTACATTTTTTTTTATGGCTATAGTCTGATTTGTTTAAGACAACATTCATTGCCTCTTCTATTATAGTATTGTTTGATTTAATTATCCTCTCACCTTTAGGATCCATAGCACCCAAAGACCTTAATTTACCAGTCAGAATGTTTTAATGTCTTGAAGACCGTTCCACCCTAAACATCTGCTCAGGTCCTGTTCCTGTGTCAGGAGTGCAGAATCATTCAGAAGCTGCGGGGAACAATGCTGCGTAACTCTAGATGACCAGGGCTTATGGGCAGGCCGAGAGATTTTTGTGTTTTTAACAGTAGGGTTGAATTTCAGTTCAAGATTACTGCAAGACAGAGGTGGTAGGACCGGCACAAAGATTGGATTGCTGAAAAACAAGTTTAATCATCCCTTTCAAAGGAAATCCAAGAGCACACACAGATGTGTCTTGGGAGTTTCTTCTGTACAACTTGAGAGGCGTATCTATGGTGTGAGTACATAAAAAAATTAAGATAAGTAAGAGTACAAACTAAGGTGTCCCAGATAAGTAATTAATTAATTAATTAATGCACATGAATCTTTATTTAACTTTTAATCTTTAAATCTGTATTTATTGACAATTGACTTTATGCCTTTAATTGACAGTAGAGATCCACAATTTATCATATATATATATATATATATATACTGTATATATATATACTGTATATGCATTAGTTATTAGCAACTGCAAAATGCTAAAACTGCTAAAGTTTGTTTATAACTGGTCTCACAATGTTAATGTCAGAATTTTGCCTAATAATTACTACGTCCTCACTAGCTTGATTGTTGTGTGTAAAATGTCCCCAGGAACACAAAAAAATGACACGAATTAGCACCTAATACTTCTATCATTAGCAACTCCTGCCAGAGCTTTGGAATTCCTTTGCTGTTCGT